>NC_035107.1:113310319-113614803 GCF_002204515.2 Aedes aegypti | reverse complement strand
GATAATTCTTCAGAGATGTATTCAGTAATGATTAGTAATTTTGGCTACTTAGTGGTTCCGTTACATGTTTTAGGAGTTACGGACTAGTGGTCAATTCAAATGAATTCTACACATCAACATTTATAGATTTCATGAATTATTTATCGCGTATATTTCGAACTGAAAATTATAAATTTTGATGGTGCACTAACCTGCTCTGAGAATCACATAATCTATTTTTAGTAAAATTGTTTGATGTATTGCTATTTAAGAGATAACTCTTCGTTTGATGGTTTAACAGAAAACTTCCACAACTGTTTTTCATGGCTTCATCATGGTGTACTATATTGAGAAGGTGATATATTCCGAAAACTGACAGTAACTTGACTACGTCATTCCTATCCATCTCGAACAATGTTTTGAAAATAATGATCTAGTAGTCCGGATGGTATATGGTACGATAGGAGTGACGTCACATGTTTACAACCAGATTCGATGTTTACACCAGTAAAGAGCCTGCCTTGTTAATTTTTATGCCGTGGGCTTCATGTGCTTCCAGAATACTTTGATCAGAATGTTATATTCAATGATAGAATGATTCTCAATCCTGCGGTAGAACTTGAACAGCTTCGATAGAACTCTGCCGCTACCGTACAAAGGAAAATTCTCGACATATCCGCTATATTATAGTCCTTACGGCATGGCTAATAAGGGAATATTTAGATGATTTTACTTATTTATTATCAGCTTGGTTCTCCATAAAATTCTGTAATATTTGATAGTTATGATGATTTTGTTCTGTCAAAAATATTAAAATTGATCGCATTTTTATGTTTACGTTTGTTTCACGTGTTTCCAATTGATAAAAACTTTTCAAAAGGGCGTAGTTGCTTTGACACACCTTTCATCAAAATTGGCGATCACATTTGATGGGAGCAGCCAAGTACTGCAATTTTTCCGAATTTCTGCAAACAGTTCATGGAGCACCAGGTGATCAATATTGCTTCAGACAAGTTAGCTGGTGATTTTTCCCATAAGTCATGTTCATTTTGATATTGACCTTGGCACATACACCAAATGTTGTATGAGACAACGGCAGATATTTGTGATAGCACCTCAAAAAAAAATCTATCAACTATTTTATTGACCTTTTTGGTCAATGATACCCAAGATAACTGTTGATATTTTTGATAAATTCTAACTAGAATTATAACCATTATGATACTCCGCACTGCTCAGCTCTATGAAATATTTGAATTGATCACTTTTTCGGGAATCCCGGAACCTGATACGGAACCACTAGGTGGCCAATGTTGCTTAGGCAGCTTAATATATGCCTGATGACTTCTCTATTGAATTCTGCAAATCCTTATGTTTCTTACGGTTACGGTTTAATTCTATCAAATGTTTGAATTTGACACTTATCAGGGAGTTCCTGAACCGCTAGGGCCCAACGTTTCTTACATAACTGAAGATTTCTTTGCTGAGTTCTTTATACAATTCTGCAAAGATCTATAGTTCTATCTAATTATCCACTTATTCGGAAACCATAGAGCCTATTTCAGAACCTTAAGGTGGCCAGTATTACTTTAGATATCTAATGATTTACCTTAGGAATTCTCCATGTGGTCTGAAAATTGGGATACATGGCTTGGTTTTAATTTTTGGTACTGATACGGCAATCCGCGAACATGTTACGGAACCATTAGGTGGTCAATGTTGCTTTACATAACTTAACACTTTTCTGATAAATTCTCTATGTAATTCTACAAATTTCTAAATGCAACATGGCTTAGTTCGATCAAATGTTTGATTTTGGCACTTATCCGAGAATCCTGTGGCCTGTTACGGAACCACTAGGCTAATGTTTCTTTAGATAACTGAGGATATCTCTTATGAATTCTGTATGAAATTCTGAAAATTTAGAAAATTTAGATAGGTTACATGATATGGTTCTATCAAATAAATGAATTGGCCCCCCAGGGAACCCAAGAATCTGCCATGGGAACCCATAGGGACAATGTTGCCATACTTAGATAGCAACGTTTTGGATCAATTTGTTATAAAATTCTGCAAGTTTTGATGTACAACCCAATTATTGGTTCAACCGAAAAAAAAGTTGGCCACTATTCCAGATGCCCTGGGAACCGTTCAATGACCTCCGGAATTGGTCTTTTGGCCACTTGGTAACCAGTAGTGCTTCGAAGAATTTATTAGTTGATTAGATACAATTTTTAATGCATTTTAGACCAAATTCTATGTTTCACAATTCACAACAAATGTATTTTACTCTTGAAAAAATCGCCAAACCTTGGTCCCTTTGACACCGATTCTAAACGACCAATTCCAACCAAACCAAGATTTTTAGTTAGATTCTCAAAAGCCTTGACGATAATTTTGAGTACAAAAACATTTACATTTGGTAAAAAACGACTGCAAAAGTCGTAGGTCTAAACCGGGTCAATATGACCCGAACACCTTAAACGTAACTTTTATTGAACACCTTAGGAAGGTTAATTTTCGCAGGACCTGGTAGGAACATAGTTCGTTGAAGGTAACTTAAACAATCAAGCATTCATAATTGATAATTTTTTTTGAAAGGAACTAAAGTATATTTATCATTGAGAAAACTTCAAAAACATCAAAATAGACGATACTCCATAGAATTATTACTTAAAATTTATGAGAAAAATATCATTTTACCAAAGAATTGTACTAATTACTATAAATGTCCAAAGTAACCACTTTTTGGTCCTGACGGTCCTTTATTTTTTGCTATGAATGTATTTTTTTTTTTTTCATATTTTGTACATTTGTTAATATATACAACTCAGATATATGCAAGTATAATCCTAATCTACCTAAAACACGTAGAGTTAAAAAATCTCAAAGTTGAAGAATGTTGAAATAATGTCAAAAGAAGTACCGTACTGACGGAACTATTTTGTGTAAGATCTTAAATGAACTTTTGAACAAGTCATTATGACTTGTTTTACTGGAGAACATACTCGAGAAATTCTTTAGAAGAACTGCAGGATTAGTCTTTGTATAAATTGTTGGATATTCAAAGCCAAATTTTTGGAAGTTCTTTCGTGAAGAATACCAAAATCGAATTTATTGAGCAATCTTTGGAAGATTCATTAAACATATCTCGAATAATCTGGTGAATTCATGACGGAATCCATATGAAAATACATGGAAGGGTAACTGGAGAAATTTGCATAGGAATTATTGTAGATCTTTCTTAAAAAAAAAAAACCCTAAAAATCTTCAAAATATGTAGAATGATTCTTTGTGGAATTCTATGGATAATTTCATTGATCTTTGAAAGATCTGGAGTAAATCCAAAAATCGTCTTCTTGATGCTACAACTAGATAACTCGATAATCTGAATTTCGAACTATTCAACATTGAAAGTTGGACCGTTTCACAAGGTGATGAATAATCACAGATAATATGATTAAAAAGTAATATTTGACTTGTTTACTTTGAATCGCACGCCTATGATCTGTGAATATCTGGCAAATTTAATTAAGATTTTGAACTCTAAAAATCGAAAGTTCGAGTTATCTGGTTGTAGCATTCAGGGGACGAGATAGTCTCTAGGAAAAGTTTTACAGCAATTCTTGTGGAAATTACAGGAGGAAAAAGCACGGGAGAGCTCAATGATTTGCTGGAGTTTGAAAAAAATCTGGGAAGCTTGGTGGAGAAATCATATGATGAACTTCTAGAGGGATCTCTGTAGGAGTCCCTGAAATTCCTGATGCTTTTCTTCGAGGAATCTAAGAAACTTCCTGAATAACCTGTGAAATAGTCTCGTATAAGGTCTGAAGCTTTCTGTGGAAGCTATATAATTAGACAGCAGGATTTAGTGCAAGCAGTATAAAGAAAAAATACTCTAGAGGCCATTTTGGATGAAATAGAGACTTGAGAAACCTTCCATCGAAACTAGAGACTTTTTTGAAACTTGCTTTAAAATAGAGAAAAGGTTTTAGAAAAATGACCTGCTACCAGTACTGCGGATAAGGAAGTTGAGTGTAAACTCTGCAAACAATCTGGCAGGAATACTCTTGCAAGTACCTGTAAGTTCATTGTGTTAGTCGCAGGCTAACACGGTCCAAACGTTCGAGATTTCTTTATAAAAAATCTAACAAGTTGTTATTAACAGTCGATAGTCAACTTCCAATGTATATTTCAAAGTGATAGCGAATTATGCTATCACTATATCCAAATATGTTATCTCTTTGATGGAATTCAGTCACAGATTAGATTGAACTTGAGCATATTGAGAGTTACATATGTTTAAAGAGAAAAAATATACTATACGTACTATATTTCACTGAACATTCTATTATTGACACTCATAAACAACTTACCTTAAATTCAAACTATCACGTATCCACCCTATCTTCACTTTATCATCCACTTCTATTGCCACTATCCCAATCTCGTGGTTTTTACACCAAACTCAACTATTTTTCAACAAATGATACCACAAAGCCAGACACTTCCTTATTCTTTTCGTTGTTCGAACTTCGCCAGGATAACTCTTCTTGCACAACTTGTTCTAGTCTAATTCATTGCTCATTTCAATTTTGGGTAACAATTTACAGCGAACGCACTGCAAAACATTCAGAGCACTGTTTTACATGTCGTAAATTTTCCTTTAGCAGATCGTCCTTCAATCGAAACTTTTTCGCCCAATGGGGGGTGGAATGCAGCCCGTTGCAGTTGACTTGTAAAACTTTCCGTTCCCGCGCGTAATTGTTGTTGGCCCACAACAACTCCTCGCAAGATTAGCACCACGTCTTCAGACTTCAATGCCGCCTGTCGATGGCGGGCAGCCAAAAATAATTGTCTTTTTTTTGCTTACACTCACTGCTGCACCAAACTTTTCCCCCTAGTTCACTCGGAAACCGGTAGTGCTATATTTGTCGAAACTTTTCCCTCGCGGAACCTGGCCAAAAGTTTGGGTGAGTTTTTGAAAACTTTTCGGTTGTGTGCAGTTTTGCCACCCAAAGTCAAAAGTTTTTCACTTCTCGAAGAGGGAAACTTTGCCGCTGCCGCTGATGAAAACTTTGTTGTTGGGGTAAACTTTTGGGGCACACTCTCACTCACAGCAAAGGCAGGACCGAAGCAGAACCCTGAACGGCGACGGGACCACGCTGAAAACTCATCTTTACCTTCACTGGGTTTACAACGTACTGACGACGGAATTCCCTCCGAACCGGCGGAAAACGGGTAATTGTGCAGCCCGGTGGATGTGTGTTTGTATGTGTGTGCACTCACACATGGAAAGCAACCTGCAAAGGGACACTTGCTTCGTCCAGCGCTGTTACAAACCGCGCCTGGATGTAGGCTTCCGGCGGGTGTGTTGGTGAATGAATTCAGGCTTGCAGGAACAAGGTGCTGCTGCAGCTACTGAATCAGGAGAGTGCAACCACCTAGCCTTCTTAGCGAGCAAGCGAGATGGCGTGATGTTCCACTTTTCCACGTGGGAGGGTTGGAAGGACGCGTGCGCTTTGCAGCTTTTCCGCTTTTCCGCTCTGTGTCTTCGGAAGGCACCGACGGACAGTGGAATTCATCCAAGGGATCCGCCTTATGACTGAAGTGGTCCGGCATGTGAAGGATTGCATCCCGTCACAGCCCGAAAGCAACGGTAATTTTTTTTTTATATTTATTTTTTATCAGTGAACCAGTCAGCACTCAGCGGGGACGTAAGATATGGACGAGAAGCTTTCCACCGGGGGGACCGCAGCGCAACATCGCAATCATGACACAGGGAAAAATGATTTTGTTCATAACAAATTATAAACAGTTTTTCATTCGGTTTCAAGAGCCTTTTTCGAAGCATTGTGAACTATCTTTGCGTTCTGTTCCGGTCGGATAGCAAGCGTAATTTAATTACAGGAGGTACTTCGCGGAAACGAAGCAAGAAAAGCTCTCATGCAGAGTTGCGCTGGATGGATTACTGCATTTTACAATGCGTAATTTAATTGTTGGTTACCATGTTTTTGTCGTAGCAAAATAGTAGTGTTACAAACCGTGAAGGGAAATGCAATTTGTTTTCGTCAAGTTTGTTTTCTAAAATATTGCCATTGCTAATCAATTGAATGTAGTAAAATCAGTACGACAGTGAACTACATTGCCTCATATACCGATATTTTGCAACATACACTCCCGTGCATAAGTTTGGGTTCACCCCCTAAAAAACATGCAAAAGTGTTCAGTCCATATCTCTGTGATTACAAGTCCAATTCTAACCCTTTAAGCCGCATTCGAAAGGAAAAGGGTTATTCTTACTTCATATGTAATTTTCCAAAAACATTCTTTGAACTTTGTATACAAAATATGTACTTAAAGTTGTGACATTTTTCAAAAAACACGCTGAAAAAACATTACTAATTTCCTCAGCATTGGATCGATCAAAATTTTAAAACAAGGTGTCTTTAGAATCGCGTAATCCTATATTCTTTGAAGAGCACTCATGAAATTTTTGAGGAAAAATCTGAAAAGTATTCAAAATAAATAAAACAATCAGTCAAGTCATCGTGAAAAAGTTTGGGTTCGCCTGACCTTACTTAAATCTGTGAAATCTCAAACCAATCATGTACGCGGCATTATTTGCGCTCAAAAAAGCTTTAAACTATTAAAATCGGTTGAAAAATGGCAGAGATATTGACAAAAATGATGTGCGTGTGGCTCAGCTGAACCCAAACTTTTGCACGACGACTTTCCAGATTTTTCCGCCAAAATTTCGTGGGGTCTTTTAAAAGAATATAAGATTACGATTCTAATGACATTTTGATTTAAAATTTTGGTCGACCCAATGCTGAAGAAATTAGATATGATTTTTCAGTGTGTTTTTTGAAAAATGTCACAATTTTAAGTAAAAATTTAGTATACAAAATTAAAAAAATGTTTTTGGAAAAATACATACGAAGTAAGAATAACTCTTTGCCTTTCGAATGCGGCTTAAAGAAGTTCAATTGGAAGTGTAATAACAGAGATATGGACAGAATACTTTTGCATGTTTTTGAGGGGGTGAACCCAAACTTATGCACGGGAGTGTATGTGATTAACGTACTGAAAATCAACTATAAAAAAAATCGAATTAGGGTAGGTGTACCAATTATGGATGCAATATGTCAACAGTAGTGATAAAAATCAAGTTTAAACCGCGTTTCTAAAACGTAAGCATGACTTGTTGGTGTCAATTACTAGTTTAAAACCTTGCGAATCTGTTGATTTAAACAGTTTTAGTACTAAATTGACTTTGAGCTGCTAAAAATTTATTTTAAAAAGCGTTGTCTTTGTACCAATAATGGCAATAGTGTTCCTAGCATTCGACATAAAAGTGTACCAATTATGGACTGTCGAATATTTGCACGAAATGAATTCAAACGCCATCCAGAGCGAATGATAATGCAACGCTAATATGTAATGAAGTGATTGCTCATGAAACTTTCCAAAAAAATTGTGTAAAATAGATTTTAAATCAATTTATTGCAATGGTTTCATGGGAGAAAATTATTTTTCGAAAAGGAGTCGAAATGTAGTGTAAATGCAAATTATGATACAAAACAGCATTAATGATCTCACATTAGCTTTCCAGTGCCTAATTTTAACGAAAAAAAGAGGGAAAATTCAAAAATCGAGTGTCGCTGAAAACCCTTCTATACCATGAAATTAGCATCTTCCGCTTGCGAACGTTTTCGAACGTGTGATTGAAAAATCTTAGTAATTGGGTACAAAACACGCAGATAATGCCTTACCAAACCGTCCCGTCGTGGAAGTAACCCGTGAAACAGCTTTACTTTTTTTTATTTCACTGATCAAAAAATGTACACTCTTATAAAAAATCATGTAAATTTAAATCCTGTTGGATGCACATAAAAGAAGCGAACATTTGGACATAAATTTAAGTGCGTTCTTAAAATTACATGTCAATGAAAACCCAAAATAAAACACGGCATGACGTTAAAATAAGCACATTGTGCATTATTTTTACGTCATGCCGTGTATTGCTTTCATATTTGTGTGGTCGATTTGCACAGGTCAGACGCATCTAACAAAATCCAAATCCAATAATCTGAGCCCAAAACTTTCATTTCGTGGTGCTTAGGAATGGAGGGTCATAGAATAATATACTTACATGATCAGAACTCATCGTAGCTGAAAAAACAACAGCCGATTTGTTGCAGTAATCACTTGGAAAGCAAGAAATTAAAATAAACCTGATTTTATTAGAATATTCCTTATGTTTTCCACCTTGTCCACCGCGATCAGTTTTTCTTGTTTGCTGTTTCAAATTTCGAACGTCGTCCCCCTCACCCTTCACCCGCACTTCACAATAAATTTCTATCATCGTTTTTCAACAACGTTTCTGCTACACTTGGCTTCTGCAAATTGAGTTCCATTCGCACTTGAGGTACAGAATCTTTTTTAAATCATTAGATTTTCAATTACTCACTTAATTTCTTGTCCATATTCATTCACTTTCTGCTTCATCGTAACAAGAACTTCTTTCAAGGTCCATCCCGTCTTGTGCAATTATATGTGGCATACGAAGTTTTTCTCCACAGTTTATGCACCAGGCCCAGGCGTAGTTCCGACGCATCCTTGGGTTCATTTTCCACTTCCGCGATACGTTACTGTACTGAGTTCGAAATTAATTTATAATCTCTACGCGTCTTGCACGATTTACATAAATTTTGCGATCAAACGTTCGACTGTGTGAATAAACAACTTGGAATCAGTGAGAAAAATGGCTGGCCGAAATCGACATCGGCAAGCAAGTAAATAACGTGTAAATTTACGTGCTTCAAGCCACAAAAATATTCAACGTCCTCAGTTAACGGCTTTCAACACCTATTATTTATTTAGATGCTTTATTTTTCAAACGTAGGCTACAATACAGACCATAAGACGCAAAAATGAGTCCAATTTATATTTACGTCTCCAAATGTTTATGTGTAATGATAATTACATCACATGTGAAATTAATTATTTTTAAGAGTGTAAACAAACCGCCTCCAGAGTATTGCCATAATTGGGCTCTCATACACTCTTTGTACCATTTATCGACATAGTGGAAATAACACGATTTCCAACTTAAAACAGAAGATTTGTTTGCACACCAGCTATTCATTTGTTCTCACTAGGCATCATACATTCATCGGTTGAAGCAGTTTTTCTGGATGAAAACATACATTTCGTAACGGGTGTCCCTTAGCAAACTGCTAAGAAGGTGACATAAATGTGAGGTAAAATTTTCAAATGTTCATTTTTCGAAGCTTATTGCACGAATGTTCTTTTCAAGGTTTAGTTACCATCAAAAACAAATAGTTTTATCATTTCTGTGAATATTAGCCGTTATATTCTAGTGAAACATTAATAAAAATCTCTTTTTGTTCCCACTATTGCCATAATTGGTGCTATAGCCATAATTGGTACTTCTACCCTACCATTTTTGAGTGAAATTGATCGCATATCAATGTGGTTGTTGTTAGTTTTGAAAATGGCTCAACATACTTAATTTGAGAACCCCTAATCAGAATAAGCTTACTAAGTCCTTGATAATTTCTTATTTATGGAAATAATATATAAAGTAATGTTCATCCAGCCAACATACTTTTCACATGCTGAAAAACACACTAAAATTTGCATAAATTTTTCGGTTGTTTTTATGGATTATGTTGAAATTTTCAGAACTTTCCGAAAAACTCTTCTAGTTTATGCTTATTTCGGATTGTCTTGGGGTACCAAAATTGCCCAAATAACACTGCGGAACACGTTTCTGTCTCCAGCATCAAAATACCTCTATTTACTCAATTAAGGGTTGCTGAATACATTGCCGTTTACAGAAATATCATAGCATGTCTAATTTTTGAGATATAAGTTGTTGAAAATGCAAAAATTGACTATTTCAGCCAACTTGCATGCAAGTTTGCCAGCTTGTAAGACAATTTATCTGCTTAATTTGCCACAGAATTCAAACTTTATATGATTAACAATACTTATCATCAAAGTTTATAATACTTTTGACGCGGAAAAGTTATTTTTTGATGGTTTAGAAAAGTTGTGTATTTTGCCATATAAGAGAAACGAAGAATTTTGTCTGGAGACTGCAAGCATGTTGAAAAAATCGGTTTAATCTTAATTTTATCGTGAAATTTCAACCAAAATATAGCTAAAACGAAAGTTTAAGTCCTTTTTTGCATGTTTGGTGGATAAGATCACAAAAAAGTTTGATAAAATATACTTCAAATTTAAGGTAAACATCAATAAAACCAATGTTTTGTACAACTTTGGCTACCTGTAGCTAAAAATTGTGACGTGCTGGGAAATTTCGGGAAACGGCATCAGATTCAGTAACCCCAAATCTACTAAAGACACAGAATTTGATCCTTGAGACACGCAACAATGTCATTTTTGTTGCGCTGTGTAATCGGATATTTCAAGACCCTAAGCTAGAAGGATGGAGTCTTCGGCAAAGTTGTTTAAAATATCAAGGGCTATCTGGCAATAACAACTAGAGAAAGTGTTCCAGTTATGACTATAGTGAATCCCTCTATTTGGTCATATGTGTTTTCTAAAATACTTTCACATTTTCAATATTTTTGAATGTTTTAACATCAAAATATGTTTCATATCAACCTACTTAACCCGTTAACACCCAAGGTACCCCCACAATTGTGCTTCAATCCCAAAATTGTTATCAATAGTTACGTTCCCATAAAATAAACACAGTTTCAGCAAAAAATAAATAAAGGTATGGTGAGGATCCAAAAAAAATCTTAAAAGTGTGACGTCGATATTTGATAGCTCTATAGAATTAATTTCGCATTTTATTAAGACAAAATTTTCGCTGGTTGATCCTTAAGGAACAGTGAGCGTTGTAAAAAGTATTCTCGGTTGGAAAGGTTCAACTATTTTACTACCACGGGGGAGAAAACTTACGCTCACAACAAAGTGTTCAGAAAAAGTTAAAAGTCCAACTTTTGCAATGCATATCTCCGTCGTTTTCTAATTTTCAATATTTTTGCAGCAGAAGAATCAAACACTATTCGAGATCATTACCCATTTGAACTGTATTTAAAAAGATGGTAAACCCATTTTTTAACAAGAGATACCGTAAATTCGGGTGTAATTGATCAGTAGGGGGAAATTGATCACTGTGTCACCCGATTTTATTTCTTACTAATAGTGCACCAAGCTCATTGCAACTTATAGTAAATGAACGTTGTTTGTCTTAAATGATGTTTAATTGTGTATAGTGAAGTTTTTTGTGCCACAGAATGTTTATTTCTATGAAAATAATGTAAAATTCTAGTATCAGGTTTGGTGTGAAATTGATCATCATCTATAAGCTTCTAGTTCTAAACAAGGATTTGGACATGGTGTAAACCTGAACGTTTGTGAGGATGCTAACAATTAGAGATGGGCGAAAAGAATCCGAGCCGTTCAAAAGATCCGGATCACTCAAAAGAACGAGTGATCCGTGGCTCTTTTTTGACAAGAGTCCGTTCATTTGATCAGCACGGATCAGACTAAAAGTGACCCGAGAGAAGAACGAACCGATTATTTTCCCCTATTCTCCTTCGTTCATTTTTCTGCTTCATTATAATATTTGACACGTGCCTCACTTTGCGCGCCACGCCACACATAAGCAAAGATTTTTGCTACTCCATGCTCTCAGCATAGAAAGACAAATTTGCCCCGCCCACTTACATACAGGCAAATATAAGAAAGCTTAGCTTAGCTTAGACTGACTACACATATCAATGGTTGCTATTCCGTGATTGATCGAAGTCAGTGAAAATGCACAAAGAATCAACTAGAAGTTCGGCTGGGATTGGCCATAATCTTCTTCAGTGTGCATAATTCAGTGCCTCTATTTATACAGGGTCAATACCGGCGCCGGCCACGTCCTTGCAGTCAGGTGGGATTGGGGGAAGAAATGTTAGTGTGTAACCGTTGCTATTTGGAGACCGCGTTTGCCTCTGCATCTCCACAAAGGTTACTGGGAGGGATGTTTGTTAATGGGGAGGATGGTTGGGTCACAGGATTCACTTTCATAAGCGATTAGACCATGATAAATAATTATTTGTGAGCATGAGCATGAACATAGATGACAGTGCTTCGCGATCCGCGCCACTAATTTATCATGCCACGCGAGCGACGCGCAACACGATTGATCCTGCTCACATCACCCGCCCCCGCAGGAGCAAGTGACGCAAGCAAAGGATCAAACACTACCGTAATCCGGGGTAACATCGATCATTTTTTTGAATATTTCTTAAATATTTCGTATGAAAATGCAAATATTCCAAATATTATATTTTCAAAACAAGTACTGCTACCCATAGCTCGTGACTATATATTGTATTTTGTTTTTTGAAAGATTTAAGCATGTTCAAAAATATGTTTTAAACGATTTTTTTTTTATTTAGCGGATATGGGGTAACATTGATCACCTATTTAAACAACGTTCGGTAATATTGAAAATGTCGTTTCTTTCTTAAATCATGGCCCCCGGCTGAATATGAAAGCCAAACGCTTACAAGTCATTTATTTTTTGAGTTATTATAAAATTAAAAACACCTCGAACCACGGAATACGCCTGAAGGTAGGCAATTTCCTAAAGGAATTCTATATTCTTAACAGTAATACGTTAATGTTACCTAATTGAGAATACTTATGAAAGTTTTGACAACGGAATCGTTTTCGGCGATGCCATTTTTAGTAAGAATCGCATTTTCCTCACTCATATCGTTTGCAGAACTTATGTGAGACATGAATCTTCGGTAGTGTTATCCTTACCCATTGAAATCATTTTTTCAAAAAGTTGACAAATTTACGCATAAGGTAAACGAAATTTTTGCAAAAAACTTAACTTTCATGAGCTTATGAATATAAGAAAGAGAAGCACCATTCATGATTTGGAAATGTTGCATCAATAAATGACGATACGAACTTTCTACGGGATGAGCCATTCCGATCAATGTTACCCCGCTGATCAATGATACCCCGGATTACGGTACTCCATACAGGCAAATATGAGACAGAGAGAAAAAGTGCATACTTGACATTTTGCTTCTTCATTTTGGTTCGGGTAGGGGAATACGGCCGAGTATATTGTGAGTTTTTGGGGAAGAATGTACGAAGAATGAGAGAGCGAAAGATACGAAAGGAACGACGCATGTCGCGCAACAGTGAGTGAACCGCTCGTTTTTCGTTCGCTCTTCTCTTGCGAGCCGCAGAGCCACTGAACCGTTCAAAAGCTCCGGTTCACTAAAATTAGTGACTCGGCTCGGATCCGTTCACTGAAATGAACCGTTTTGCCCATCTCTACTAACAATATATCTCCAAAACAGATTTTACTATCAAAACTCTTACCAATTTGCTAGTTTTGTTGAAAAATTCAATTTTCTGCAACAAAGCAGGGATATCCTTTAGAAATTGCCTACATTTAGGCGTTTTTCGCGGTATTCTTGAAATTTAATTATTGATTATTTCCATAAATATTGTCTTGTTAAGAATTTGGCAAGCAGATTTGGATTCAGGAGGCCCAAATTAAGTATGTAAAGTTGATTTCGAAACTAACAATAATAACATTGACAAGTGATCAATTTCACCCCGAAATAGGATTCCCCGATTTTTAATTTTAGACCAGATTTTTTTTTTTTAATTTCTTTATTAACGAGAATTTTAACATATGAGCTAGTTCTTCTCTGTTTAGACCAGATTTTTGGCACTAACATCACATTTGTTGAAAAATTTCGGTACATGAGCCAATGAGGTTCACCGTCGTACTTGTTTTCCTGCATTTAGTTGTATGATATTGATAACAGTTTAGAAAGCATACCAAGAAAACAGTGAAAATGATCAATTTCACCCGAAATTACGGTACTTCTTATTATTATTTGTTATTTAATGTGATATTCAAGATATAAATTAAGGTTTTCTTGGGGAAAAATATGTTCCGGAACCATAATTAACATTTTTGGGATGAAAAATAAATTTCTGATAACACTCAAAATTTATTTTACTCAAGAAACCTCGAAAAACTCTATTTTAAAAACTTTTCTCCTATAAATCAAAATTCGACCCGCTGGCATGTAGTTTTTCTACATGAATATAAAAATTCATATTTTTTTTTATACTGTTTGCCTATAAAGCGAAATTCAAAGCAATAACTGGTAGGTTTCTCGACTGAAAGATGACTGCTGAACAGGGATGAGAAAAGTACTGGAGCAAACATTTACCGCCTCTACATTTACATCTTTCTACACGACCATCAAAATCCAAAGCACACCATGACGGTTCAAAACAAAAAATGTCACGGCTCTTCAAAAAATGTAATCTTCTTCTTCCTAACGTTTTTCAACCCCGAATGCGAAATGACTCGAGCACAGTGGTGACACGATTTTTGCGGTTTTCGGGGTTTTGCATTTTTGCTCGATAAAGGCAGTATGAAATTGAACTTGTTTATATGTATCGTAACGGAATGATTGTGGTCTTTCTGTTAGAGCTAATAGATTTCAATTAGTTGAAAACACAAGCGAAATATTAGCGATTGAATGATTTAACACTTTTTTCAATCATTCAGCTTGGAATGGCTGCCCGAAAATGGTCATAGTGGAGAGACAAAAACAGTCAAGCAGTGTGTGAACCGTTGGCAGCGCAACGCCTGATGGTATTGATGCTGCTGCTGCTTTGTGTTTTGGTGGAATGGCAGAATCGATGAACTGTGGTGAATTGTGGTCACAGTTCCCAAGACTGCTGCTGAAGTTAATTGAATATATTTGTGCAGAAATATATGTTTTTGTTTACATTCTAACTTGATTTCAATTTAGAAAATTAGCGAAACCCCGTTTTTTATATTATTTATTTTCCAATAAATTAAAAAAACTGCGATGATATCTTGTTTTGTCGCTATGAATTCCATTATAGAAGTCTGGTAATGGGCCTGGTGATCGGCCAGAATGTAAACTTTTTGGGTGCGTTCAAAATTTATTTTATTTCAAAAACTACAAAAAGTTCTTTTAACACTTTTTGCCTGCAAATCAAAAATTAAATCACTTTTTTCGACTTGAACGCCCCCCACAAACGATCTGGAAAGCGTTTAAAGCTGTTTTCTCTCATTTCTTGATGAATAATGAAATTTTATTTATATTTTTGTCATGGATTGTGTTTTTGTTTGTAACTGGTACTAATTGTCAAACTGAGCTATACATCATTGGGATCTTTTTTTTCTGTTTATGTTATCCAATCCAATAAATAAAACAAAGGATTGTAGTTTTTTATGGTAAAATACAATACTTCTAAAACACCAAAAAATAACTTTAACCGATAGTATTATGAACTTTGTTGATAAGTATTGTTATACACATAAAGTTTGAATTCTGTAGCAAATTAAGCAAATATATTGCCTTACAAGCTGGCAAAATTGCATGCAAAAAAATAGTCATTTTTGTCATTTTCAACAGCCAATATTTCAAAATCTGCACATGCTATGATATTTTTGAAAACGACAATGGATTCAGCAACCCTTAATTGAGTAAATAATGGCCTGATTCACTACTCACCACATAGTAACGCACATGCGCTAGTGTCCATGCACGAAAAATCGCTAAAAAGTAACACGAAAAATATTTGTAAGACGAAATGCATCCAACGAATGATTTCTCAAAATTGGAAACTATTTACGACAAAATATTTGGTGCCGGTTGTACGTAATGATAATGACAATGACGCCTACAAAATATTTTTCCGATTAATGCTTTCATTAAAGAGAAAATTGAAGATACCTTTCCCCATACAAAACAAAACGAGAAAACTTCTGCTGATCCACTGTGAACAAGAGCTAAGCAGAAAATCCATTCCTGATCACTTTCCTTATAGGAAATTTTCCGCACAACTCCCTCTACAAGAAGAGTGGACGTCTGGTATTTGTAAAGAAGCATGTAAAATAGTCAGGCTGCTATGGAAGCTCTTGCTACTCAAAGTCTAGTTTTGTTATCACATGTCGAACTCAAATTGAGTAACTGAATTCAGTCAACTCTGTGAACCTTGTATGGGTATCTGGACATTTTCCCATCGCTGGGAATGAGTTGGCTAATGACTTAGCTCACAATCGAGCACAACTTGACTACATTGGCCCTAAAACAGCTCTTCCAATTTTTAAAAGCTGTGTGAAGCTTTAAAAATTCTTGGGCGGCAACTCAGCACAAGCAATATTGGAATGTTTTAAGGGGACAGGATCCGTCATTGATTTCGGAGTTTTCTAAAGCAGTTTTTTCGTTCAAAACCAAGAAAATTTACAGGAAAATTCTATTTTCTAACCGAAACACAGTGAACACTTTTTCGTCGAATGATTTTTAGATTTGAACAGAAAAACTGCTTTTGAAATTTCGATGATGACGATGATTACGATGACGGAGCGTTGAACGTTAAAGTCGTATCGTCGAACATCCACAACATCCAAAGTTCAAGTCACGCCAATCTGTCATGAAACGGCCTGCTTTCCTACACTGAAGTATGCAGTGCGGGAATAGTCATTACGAACTGAAACCAGTGCTGTAATGATGAATTACGCAACTGTTTTTAGATGCGTAATGAATCATAACACATTTTTTTCAGAAATTGTAAAATAATGGTGCATGCATTCCGATATAATTTCTGATACCCTCAAGCGGTCTTCCACGAAATTGCAAAAAATGTTGTACCGTAATCCGGGGTAACATTGATCATTTTTTTAGTTTTTCTTAAATTTTTCATTTCACAATACAAATGTTACAAGTTTCTTAATTTTAAAACAAGTACTGGCACCCACTGCTCGTAAATATGTACTGTATTTTGTTTTTCGAAAGATTTAAACATGTTTAAATAAATGTTTTAAGTGATTTTTTGATTCAGCTGATATGGGGTAACATTGATCACCCAAGTAAACAACGTTCGCTAATATTGGAAATGTCGTTACTTACTAAAATCAGGGCCCCTGAAGCCGAATATGAAGACCAAACTCTTACAAGTCATTTACTTTTTGAGTTATTTCAAAATTAAAAAACACCTTGAACCGCATAATACGCCTAAAAGTAGGCAATTTCCTCAGGAAATTCTACATTCGTAATAGTATTTAGTTAATGTTGCCTAAATGAATAAACTTATGAAAGATTTGACAACGGAATCGTTTTCGGCGATGCCATTTTTAGTAACACCCGCATTTTCCTTGATTACATCGTCTGCAGAACTCATGTGAGACATGAATTTTCGGTAAAGTCAGTGAAAATGATAGAAATCATTGTTTCAAAATGTTGACAAATTTGCGCATGAACTAAACGCAATTTTGGCAAAAACCTTAATTATCATTAGCTTACGATTATACGAAAGAGAGGCACCATTCATGGTTCGAAAATGTTTCATCAATAAATCTTTATTTGAACGTTTAACAAGATGTGTCATCCCGATCAATGTTACCCCGCTGATCAATTTTACCCCGGATTACGGTACGTAACTCATTGCTGAACTCGATTTTTACAACATTCGTCGTAATTATCCTACTCGGTAAGCCTCGTAGGATAAATTCACGCCTCGTGCTGTAAAAATCATCATTCTGCAACTTGTTCCGTAAACTACTATTGCCACCTCTGGGAATGGCTCAGTAATGTGCCTTCTTATATCTGATACCTGATAGTTAGAAGCACCCTGGAAGAATTCTGGAAGGATTCTCAAAGCATCAAGATAGGTTTGAGAAAGCGTCAATGAAGATTCCTGAATGCAGTCTGTATGAATTGTAGAAGGGTTTCTCGAAGTATTAAGGAAAGCATCATGATTAAATATAGAATCATCTTCGGTTATTCCATATTTTTTCTTACAAATTTCAAGCACGTTTGACGTATTCCTCTCAAATTTTCACAGAAGCTTTTGAAAGTCCAAATGAAATAGCCTAGGTAGTATAGTTCAAGATATTTGTAGTTTAATAATAAATGGGTCAGCTTACTATGCATATTCACACATATTGAAACTCTCATGAAGTCAAGTTACTCTTCGTGGAACGAAGAATGTATTCGTTCCCACGCTTCTGTACACACTCTTAGTCCCAAAACCTATCAGCTCCATCAATTCCAACGTATCCAATCATCCCATAGCGCACGTTCCCCACAGTTAAAGTCTCGTTACACATCACACGTCATAAATGTTCTTTGGAATGCCAAATCCCCAACCCCCGGGAGCTGTCCGCTTCGATTCCCCCTCGATTTCGTTCGATTTTCCATATCACATTCGCCTGCTTCATAGCGCTGCTAGTACACTGTTCGTATCAGCCCATAAATACCTCAACTTTATAGGTTTCCCAAATCCGAAGCAAGGGACATCATCGTCGTCATATCTGCCACCAGCGCCGATTCCTAACATACCAACATGAGGTGAAGCTATTTGGTGGCGTCCATCCATGCCATGCCAGCACACGATTCCCCACAGATCAAAGCGTAATCATCCTAATGCTTTTGACGTTTGATTTATGAACTTTGCCACCTGGCTTTTCGAGAGTGGGAGGGACTTTCGCCCAGCAGGAGCCTCGGCGAGAAACTCTAAGGTCGACTCCGTTCGGGTGAAAGTCTGTCAAAAGATTTGTCAGATTTATGCAGGCATGCATAAAAGAGAAGCTCCTGGACAACTCTGTCGGTGATTTATTTCCTCGGCACAAGCTTATGTGTGGAAACAGCGATCGAGTCAATATGAAAGACACTGTTGGAACGAAACATTCTTCATTGGTAAGTTTTTAATGGACTATTCGGCTGTATGGTCTAACGGGATGCCAGAAGTACAGAAAATCCCGTAGATCTACGAGGGATACTTTCTATGGATCTATGGATTCCTTAGGTAAAATAAACGGAATATGTTTTTTTTTCTCTACGCTACAAGAATTGCTTGGGCTTCATCCAAGAATTCAATTGGGTAATGTAAGTAGCTTTAAATTGATGTGTTAGATTTGTATTCAATCTCAACAGACATGAAAGCGTGACTCATTTACAGCATTTTTAATTGTTTGCAGGTTTGATAAGTTTTCGAAACGTAGAAGTGTTGATTTGTTCCAAAACATTTTACAATCCAAAACACCACTGTATTTATTTTTGAAAATAGTAGTCAGCTTAGCAGGAAGTTTCAAATCCCGCGTCAAAGAACATTACAATATGGGAGTTTATTTATTGTAAGAGGCATACATTTCTGGAATAAACTACCTTCTTGTATTCAAACCATTAATTCATAAAAGAACACCAACAATCAATCTTTGCAGACTCATGCAAAATGGGACAGCCCAAAGTGGCGCTAGTTCAACACCCCTACTTTCGTAGAGGGAACTTCTATCTATCTTCTATCTTCTATCTTGTAGACTCAGTTTTTGCTACTTTCAGCATACTTGAAATGGCAAACTCGCGCTCCATGCCCCGCGCATGCGAGCTCGTTAATAAAGCAATCGTTGCTACACTCATTTCTGACCTCAACAGGAAATACGTCGATTGTTCGGTATATTTACCACATGATGAACCATCCCCAACGGAGGACTTCAAACGAGTTGTCGTACACTGCGTAACAAAAGGCCTCCCGCAGATTGTGGGCAGTGATGCCAATGCTCATCACATCATCTGGGGCAGCTCAGATATCAATTTGAAAGGCTCCAGTCTGATGGAATACTTAAGTAGTACAGATCTTGGATTACTTAACATAGGCAATCGCCCAACCTTCATGGTATCTAATAGAGAAGAAGTGTTAGACATAACGCTCTGCTCGAATAGAATCAGTCACGAGTTGACGAATTGGCATGTATCAGATGAGGAAGCATTATCTGATCATCGCTACATCTTCTTTGAACATTGAAATGTTACTGCGCAAATTTTGCGTTTTAGTTATCCCTGGTCAACAAACTGGGAACTCTACACTGAATTGGTTGCAACCAAATTTCATGGATATTCTCCGTCCATTGAAAATCAACATCCTACATTATGGAAGCTGTTTAAGAAGCATGTCCTCTGCGGTCTGTGAAGACTACAAGAGGGACCCCATGGTGGAATTCCGATCCGACTAAACTCAGGAAACAATGTAGAAGGAGTTGGAACAGACCACGTTCAGCTGGATTAGAGTCGTTCAAGTCGGTTCGCAAGGCTTACAAGAAGGCTCTTCGTTCTGCTGAACGATCCGGCTGGAAAAACCTTTGTACAAATGTTTCCAGTTTGAGTGAAGTCAGTCGGCAGAACAAAATCCCTGCAAAATCTAAGTATTTCCAAGTGAACGAAATTCGCCAACCTAATGGTGACTTTAATTCTTCCGATGAAAAAGTTTTAGAATGTTCATTCAATACACACTTCCCCGGATGTGTGGACATAGCATCTACGGATGAACCAAATGTCTTTTCATGTAGTTACGAGTGTCTGGCCCCGGCTCGCAGTATCGTAACTACTGAATCGATTCAATGGGCACTTAATAGTTTGGCTCCTTTCAAATCTCCAGGAGCGGATGGGATTTATCCTGTTTTGCTCCAGAAGGGATTTGAGTTTATCAAACATATTTGAAAAAGCTACTTGTAAGCAGTTTTGCTACCGGGTACATTCCCAGATCCTGGCGTGATATTACTGTAAAGTTTATCCCGAAAGGAGGACGTACGTCGTATGAAAAAGCGAAGAGTTTTAGACCAATCAGTCTGACCTCTTATCGATCATCACATCCGTGATGTTTATTTGGCTAACATGCCTCTTCATGTGAATCAACATGCTAACCAATCTGAAAAGTCCACAGTGACTCTTTTACACAAAGTTGTATACGATATCGAGAAAGCATTCGCTCAGAAGCAATCCTGCTTGGGTGTTTTCTAGGATATTGAGGGTGCCTTTGATAACGTGTCTAACGATGCCATATTGGAAGCCGCGTGAAACCATGGGTTGCCTACAATGATTACCAATTGGATTCATTAAATGCTCAAAAACCGAAATCGCTTCTCGACATTGCGTCAAGCAGCGATTCGAAAATTGAGTGTTTGCGGATGCCCCCAAGGGGGAGTCTTGTCACCACTTTTGTGGAATCTCGTAGCAAATACGCTATTGAGGCAACTCAATAGCAGCGGTTTTCCAACTTATGGATTTGCCGACGACTATCTAGCTTTGGTAGTTGGTATGTGCATAAGCACCCTTTTCGACCTGATGCAAAGTGCTCTTCAGGTAGTCGAGAGTTGGTGTCGCCAATATGGCCTTTCGGTTAACCCGAATAGAACATCTATTGTTCTGTTTACGGAAAGACGAAACCGCGATGGAATTCGACCTTTACGTCTTTTTGGCACTGAGATTATTGTAACTGATCAGGTAAAGTATGTAGGAGTCATTCTAGATTCCAAACTCCCATGGACACCTCACATTGATTTCAGAGTCAAAAAAGCTTGCATGGCCTTCGGTCAATGCCGGCGAACCTGTGGTTAAACTTAGGGCCTCAAACCCAAATATATCAAATGGATTTACACAACAATTGTTCGACCAATATTGGCATATGGATGTCTTGTGTGGTGGCAAAAGGGCGAAGTGAGAACAATCTAATCAAAATTGGGCCATCTCCAAAGGATGTGCTTGATGGCGATGTCTGGTGCGTTATCTACAACTCCCACAGCAGCGCTCGAAGTCCTTTTCGACGTTGCGCCACTACACATACATCTTAAACAAGAAGCACTTTCTTGCTCTTACCGTTTATGGGTCTGGATCTACTGAAGAAAAATCCAATGAATCGTAGATGTACAAACACTTCGTTGTTTCCATTTTGCTGAAGTGGGACAAAATTGTCCTTGCTTCAAGTGATCTCATAATTGCTTCTCGTTTTCCTTACAGGACATTTACCACACAATTCCTTTCACGGGAAGAGCGGACGTCTGGCTATTTGGAAAGAAGTATATCAAACAATATAGTATGTTACACTGATGGCTCCCTTCTTGAAGGTAGAGCTGGTGCAGGAGTATATTCTCGTGAGCTAAGGCTGAATCAGTTTTACTCACATGGTAGAAACTGCACCGTTTTTCAGGCGGAAATATTTGCTCTTTTGTGTGGAGTGCAATCAGCACTTCAACAGCGCGTAATGGGTAAAGTCATATACTTCTCAGATAGCCAGGCTGTTATAAAAGCTCTTGCTTCGGCCAACTCAAGGTCGAAGCTTGTAATCGCATGTCGAACTCAAATTGAGGAGCTGAATTTAGTCAACTCTGTAAACCTTGTATGGGTACCTGGCCATTCTTCCATCGTTGGAAATGAATTGGCTGATGAGCTAGCTCGCGATGGCGCATTGCATGACTTCATTGGCCCTGAGCCAGCTTTTCCAATCCCAAAGTGTTGGGGGAAGCTTCAGATAAATTCTTGGGCGACTACTCAGCACAAGCAATATTTGAATAGTTTGGAGTCATGTCGTCAAACAAAATTGTATATTACTTAGCCATCTCCAAGGGTGGCGAGGTATTTAACAAATCTATCAAAGCAGAATTGCAGTCTCTTGGTCAGAGCGTTGACAGGCCACCAGTGGTGTAGCTAGGGGGGTGCGGTGGGTGCGGTCCGCACCGGGCCCCGAGTTTCTAGGGGCCCCAAAATCGCAGTACGGATATCTCATAGCATTAAAAGATCGACATAGCTTGTGAGAAACTGGCAATTTGTAAAAAAATGAGCATGATAAGCAGACTTGGATCTGCGATGTTCAGGGGCCTCTTGATTATCCCTTATTTTTAATATTTTAGAGTGGGTTGAGGGCTCCGAGAGGACCGTGACTGGGGGCCCCTAAAATGTGGGGCCCACAGCCACGGTCCTACCGGGGCCCACAGCCCAACCTTAATCTACTCACATTTTACACATTTTAGGGACCTCCTCCTGTATAGTTATTTTTCTTGTTGTTGTTCAATCGATAGCACGCATGAGAAATCCGAGTCTTCTAATAGCTAAACGGGGCCCTGATATAGATACTTAAGTAGGCTGAACTACCTATGTTGAAGATGTTGAGGCTTTGGATTCATAATTATTTATATTTATATAATAGGGTAGGTGTACCAGTTATGGCCATAGTGGTTCCCTATTTCGCCATACGTGTTAACTTGAATTTCTTCACACTTGAAAAGTTTGGTGTGTTTTAGCAGTAAGATAAAGGATGTATCTAGATGTTAAAACATTGAAAATTTAAAAAAATGTGAAAGTTATCGAAACTTTACATATGGCCAAATAGGGAACCACTATGGCCATAACTGGTACACTTTCCCTACTTCGTGAATTCTGATTTCCAATCAAATCTAACCAAGTTTGTAGGCCTCCAGAATTTTGGAGCCTGTATATATTTTCTTACGATATTAGCTGTTCTCATTGTCACTCATTTTAGAAATTTGACAGATATGTTTGAGATATTCTCAAAAGCATGAATTTTGTAGAATAAGAAAGCCAACGACTTTAGGTCGTCTATTTATTCTCATTTAAATCCGAGACCACAACGGAGGGTGAGAAAAAATATTAACGTTCAACGCTCCGTCATCGTAATCATCGTGATCATTGAAACTTCAAAAGCAGTTTTTCTGTTCAAAACACGAAACTAATCGATGAAAATGTGTTCACTGTGGTTCGGTTGTAGAAAAGAATACAGTAAACACTTTTACCTGATAATTTTGTTGATTTTGAACGAAAAAACTGCTTTTGAAAATTCCGAAATCAATGACGGATCCTGCCTCCTTAGGGTAGGCTTACCAGACGGTATCTTTTGGGAGGACATGCCCTCCTTTTTGATCATATATCCTCCCATCCTCCTTTGCGCTGAAAATGTCCTCCTCTGAATTGAATAAATAATTTGATATCAATTAGTTTTCTAATTATTTATTTGTTAGAATATCTAGGTATTTATTCACTTCGAATAAGGATGAAAGATCTTTCACTTATAAACCCAATGGTAAAATTAACGAGTTTAGAATTGAATGTGAAATAGTATTTTGGTGTCTTATCTAAATAATGTTCGATTATTCCTTTGAAAACTCTATATTGTCCCCTCGCTGTGCATGTTGAGCGACCTTTTCCATGCTGTTTGAGGACTTATTAATGGGTTGAAATGCTTTTGGATTTTTCAATACACATTTTTTGCACTCAAATTTTAAGTATATTACAATTATCTTATATTGGGGTTGAATTCAAAAACAAACTTATCAATCATATAACCAACCTTTATTTTATCTTAAAAAGTGATATTGAAAAATGCACACCACGGGTCCAATTATTTAAATTCTAAGGAGAAAAAAATAATTTTGAGTCATATTATACGAATATCTATTCCACAGAGGCACAAACCCTTTTCATCTTTTAAAAAAATATATATAATGTAACAAATAAACTTTAACTCTCGTATGGAAAACAATTAAATTTATTTTTTCAGAATTATTCATCAAAATTATATTTTTTGAAAAAAAAAAATGCTCTATTAAATGAAATCAAATTAAATTCGGTAAAAAACAGACCAAAATTCTTTGCTTTTCTAAGCCCAATACAAAATATTTTTCTTTAAGGTTGTTGTTGTCTTATGTTTTGTATCAGAGAAAATAGAACACTAAGGTTTGTTGCTAAGGATTTTCGTCATAAATGAGTCCACTGCTAAGATTTTTTTTGGTGCAGATACACGGTTTTTCACAGTTTCAAGGAACAACTTTTTAGTTTATTGCTTTTCGAACAAATGACAAAAATGTCAATCAAAAAAAAAAGTTCTGGTATGACACGTTTTTGAAATGTCGTCCTTTTTCAGAGTCAGTGAAGCAAAATGTCCTCCTTTCTGAAATATTCTTCTGGTAAGCCTACCTTAAGGGCACAAACTTGAGTAAAAACAGATAAAATACAAAAAGTTTACAAATTTTAATTTAATTTATTAATTTAAACATTAAATGTATGTTGAAATTTTTCAGATTTAATTTTTAAATCATCCAAAAATACCTACCAAAAATCATCCAAACTTATTCTCAAATGACCGTGAATAACTCATCAGGGCATTTCTTAAAACATTTCTCCTGGTAATTTATATAAAACTATGCCATGGTTTTTTTTTTCATTAAACGTATTCAGAGATTCCTTTAAGATTACGTTGAACAAAAACGAGAAAATATTTTCAATCATTCATTTTGGAATTTTTGCAAAAATTCTTTATTTTTTCGGAATAAACACAAACAACAAATCCAGGGAACTTTTTTCAGCACTTTCATGTAGAAACTGTACAGAATATTCTAAACAACGCCAGTAGGACTTTTCTAATATTTTTTGAAAAAAATACACTACAATATTGCTAGTAATAATAATCTATTTGGCTTTCCTATATGGTTGTAAATTCATGAAGGTATTTTCAATCAAATTGCCGCAGAAAATCCGAAAATTTATACCCGGATTTTCTCAAAGATCGTTCAAAAACTCCTACAGAAATCATTCTAGGAATTTATCAAGGTTTTAACCACAAACTCCACTGAGAAGGCCTCTGAAAACCACTAGAGGGATTTCTTGGCGTACCGTTGGCCAAGAAATCCCGTGGTTTTCCTAAGTATTCCTTTACCACTAGCTTCAGGGATTCTTTGTTTTATATATTTCGAATATACTTTCTGAAATTTATTTGAAAATTTTTCATCTGGTATAAGTAAGTTTGAATTCCTCAGATAATTGGAAATCCTTTTAGATACGTCCCTCATTATTTTCCAGGGAGCTCTTCATGGATTCATCCATTACTACAATAAGTCCTTCAAGTGATAAAAGCACTAATATTCCCAGAAACTTCTAAGCGATTCTACCAGTTTCTTCAAGATTATTTTTATATATTCTTACAATTCTGTTATAAGAAGTTTCTCAAAAATAAAAAAATAGAATCCAAAAATTTCAGGAATTTTGACAGAGTCCAGGAAAATATTTTTACTTCAGCAGAATTCCTGCATGTTTTTTAAGGTATATTCCAAAATTTTATCTCAAGATACCTCTATGAGTTTCGCAGGGATTCTTCATAAAATAATATCAATAATTACATCAAATATTTCATCTTGATTGCCTCCTAGATCTGATTAAAAAACCACAGAAAAATTCAATGATTTTCACAATACTAAAATAGAGCCGTTTCATCAGCTATTTTCCTATGAATTGATATATTTTTCCACGGGCCTTTAAAGCGTTCATCTAGGTATAACCGTAAGCAAACTACTAAATACCGTACATCATACAGAAAGTTATCCAAGAATTCCTTCAAAGATCGAAAGAGATGATCCAGCCTCGGGCTGCAAATCTCTTAAATAATGACGTCTATCCTTCAAAGATCCTTTGAAACAGAAATTTATAGGAACTTCAGCAGCAATTGCTTCATATATATTTTTTTATTCCTAAATCCTCGTACGGGTTAATTTTTACTAGCAGAAAATATGTTGACCTTAAAATCACGTTTTTTAATAATCAACGTTGTTGACAAACATTTATAGGTATGTGTAAGCTAATAAGACATATTTTGCAAACCTCTATTTGAGGGGCCCCCAAATCTACCTCCGCACCGGGCCCCCAAAACCCTAGCTACGCCACTGCAGGCCACTGCCAACTCAACTATCACATGGCAAATATTCAGCGTGGTGACTCGTTTGTGTGTGGTAGTTGTGACTCCAATTATGGAACTTCGTATCACCTGATATGTAACTGTCCAGCTTTTGTGCAAATGCGATTCCAATTACTTGGTAAACACTTATTAAGTGAAACTGAATTCAGAAGCCTGAATCTTCAGGACATTCTGTTATTCTTAACCCGCTGTGGTAATGAGCTATAGGCTCTCTTTACGCTCATGCGTTTTGCAGAGCCCTTTTTAGGGCGCTGTTCGAACCCATTGTGGTATGGAGCCACAGCTCTCATTTCGCTGAGGCGATTTTCCCTCTTTAAGGGACTCCACTCCTATTTCCTCCCATATTTCCCTTCCCTTTCCTCTTCCATCGGGTAGATGATGAAATAGGCTCAAATATGGCGATGGCACAAATCTCCCATATGGCGGGAAACGTGCCTCTGGAGCCGGCTTTCTGATACCTGATACCACACAGACGCTCTTATGTGGGCGAACAATATGAATCGATTTTCTGAAAATCTGGCATCGCTGGGCTGGACTCTTACTCTTCTACCATCCCTTGTCACCTTAATGACATACGGCCAATAGCATCTCAAAGTTCAATTAACCTCGTTTTGCGGTTACCGCTAACGAGTGGTTTTGCACTTCCATCAACTCCGGGTCTGGCCATCGCATCAGGCTGTCATGTTTGTTTAACTACTTTCCTTTAGTGCACCACCACTATAGAGCTAGTGCCCGAAATGTCCATCGCTCATCGGCTTCCATATATTCATTATAGCAGGTGTGGGAGGACAGTTTGAAATTTTAATGCTAATAACCACCGGGATGTCATTCGAATTATGGTTCCCGTAGTGTCACAACATGCCGAAGCTATTCGTATCCCGGTTGCAGGCAGTTCCAAACATACTTCCATTATTGGAAATTGAACGGGAACAAACCTCCACCTCCCCCTCCTCCACCATCGGACTCCAGTAGTGTCCACTGCAAGCCACCGGGCAGCAGATACATCCTCAAAGCGGACCGATGAAATATTTAAACTTTTAAAACCCACATTCGACAGGACGGAAAACACTTTTTGCGGTTATCGCGTTCTCGTTGTGGTTTCCACTCGCCCGGCACTGTTTCCGGGAGCTACTATACGGATCGAGAGGTTCGACTGGTCCGTACTGGCGCTAGGTACCTGCATATTTCATGCTGATGGTGTTGATAAACCGTTGAATTATTGAGGTTGTGTGTGAAATGCAATAAGTTTTGGCTGATAATGGAATCAATTTTAAGATTGAAATGAAAAAAGTATAAAAATGTTGGTTTACTTGTATTACGTTGAATTTGGAAATCCGTCAAAACAACGAGCAGCTAGGAAAACATCCTGTGTAACATTTTAAAGTTTTTATTATTGAAAATAATTTTTTCAAGAATTTCCGATTGTGAGGATTTACGTGTAAGGAGGTGATTCAAGGACCGTATTTGGATCGTTTGGATTTGTTAAAGAGTGGTTGTGCAATCTTGGGACTTGCGTGCGTTTGGGATCTGGTTCTCGGAAGATTTGAAGACTACGTTCCTGGGACGTTTGTTTGTGCGTTGATTTGGCGGTTGCTTTCAAGTTTGAATGGCGTATTGACAAGAGTATTGCTGTTCGAGTGGCGGCAAGATTTTTGGATTTTATAAGATTCCTGGATCTTCAATTTGATGGTTCCAACTTCACATTTTCTTTGTTGAAAGCTCGATAAGTATCATTATTATATTATTATAGTAGGGGTATTCACTTAAAGTCGCGTAAAGTGCAATTTTGCGTAACTTCTACAATGAAATGTTTCAAATGAAATATTCCGTACTTTGTTCGGTGGAATGTCAAACGAGAAATTTTCAATCTAGTTGTCTACAGATTTTGCCGCTGTAAACACCAACAATTTGCTTCAAAACCTGTTGTTTCAGCTTTCAATAGGAACTCCATTTGGGGTCTAAAACACTGAAAGTTTGTTGGCGCACCATGGTTGATGTTCAGAAATTTCAAATAGAATCGCTTTCTGCCCTCGTGAGCTGCAGCTGATTTTGTATAATGAAGAGGGAACTCTTGTAAAAGGCGATGAAGATCTCTTCAATAATCCCAAAAATTGCATAGCTTTAAAATTGATTCGAAAACAGTACCAAAGTACTGAAGCCTTTTTATTGTCCGTCTTCACTAACGGTATACAAAATTAATATTATACACGATGGCCTTCACTAAATTGGTATAAAATAGAAAGTCCTGGTGATTGAGTTAATAGCTTGAGATATTTACGCCTGGAGATGGTCTCTAAAAAAATCACGTTTCCTATGTGGCTGAAAAGAGTGTAAACCAACTCGTCTAAGATTGAGGTTTACAAGTTACGGATCGGAATACAAGCTCTAATTGGGAATCAGCAACCGTTTGGCAACATCAAGTTGTAGTTCATTGTGCAATTTCGTCTTGCACCCAGCCGAGAATCTAAACTTTTTTCTTCCGTACCCGTCCCAACAAAACAAATTATTGACATTTGTTAGATTACCAATGCGTTCTTGGATTGTTTAGCTGTTGAATTTGAGCACTCCGAAATGTTTCATTTGCATTGTTTGACAATGCCATGAAATATTTAATTAATCAATTTAGCATGGTTTACGCAGCGTTTTACGCTGTTAAGTGAATACCCCTAGTATAGTATAAGTTTCTTTTTCTCTATTCCTATCTTACATTTAGTTATTGTTTTGAATTTATTTACAATTATGGAAACTGATTCAGGTGAAGGAGATTCAAATGAAAATGATAATTCTACAGAAACCCCTTCAGTTAAACCTTTCCGCATAAAAATTTATCCATCCACTTTTCCGGGTCCATATGTAGTTTATTTTAGAAAAAAGGAGAAACCTATTGATGTTTTGTTGATCTCTGCTGAGGTTTACAAAAAATTTAAATCAGTAAAAGAAATCAAGAATATTTATCTCGACAAATTAAGAGTAGTTTTTGCATCTCGAGAGGATGCCAACTCTCTTTTAGAATCAAAATTATTTGTAAATTCTTATCGTGTGTATGCTCCATGTGATTCTTGTGAAATTAATGGAGTTATATACGATGAAGATTAAAATTGTGACGACATTAGGAATAATGGTACTGGTATGTTTAAAAACAAATCCATTTAGATTGTAATCGTTTATCAAAATTAATGTTTAGTAGTAATGAATCCAAATATGTTCAATCTAATTGTATATAAATAACATTTTCTGGATCTGTTCTCCCAGATTATGTTATGATTGATAATGTCATTTTTCATGTTAGACTTTACTACCTTAAGCTCATGCACTGTGAGCGTTGTCTTCTTTTTGGCCACACATCTAATTTTTGTTCAAATAAATTGAAATGCTCCAAATGTGGAGATCTTCATTCATCGGAAGATTGTAAGAAAAATTCTGATGTTTGTATTTATTGTAGACAAAAACATACTAGTTTGAGAGAATGTTCTGTATATATTGAGCATCAAACAAAATTGAATAAAAAAATTAAAAACAAAAATCTTTTATCATATGTTGATATAATGAAATCTTCTGATAATATTAGTACTTCAAATTCATTTGCATTATTACCAGATGTCGATGATAACGATTGTGACAAACAACAAAATTTTCTTTACAATCCTCCGAACAAAAGAAAACGAACTTATAATAACTCATCAAGAGAATATATTCCTACTTTTGAACCTCAACCATCTACTTCTTATGAGACACATTTTCCTTCACTCAATACTTCCAATACCCCCAAAATCATTCCTGGTTTTCAAAAAGTTGATAACTCCTCAAACAATGTTGATTCAAACACTAATAATACTTCAGGAGAGAGAAAAAATGAAGGTAGCGATAATTCCATTTCGAATATTTTAGAAGAATTAGTTGAATTTTTAGGTCTTAGTGATTTTTGGAAAAAAAAAATATTAAAATTATCTTACCTTTTGTGGCTTCTATTTTGGATAAATTGAATAATTTTGGACCACTCATTGCATCTATGTTTTCATCCTAATGACTTCAAAACATACAAATAGTATGAATATTTTACAATGGAATTGTAGCAGCATCATTAACAAACTCGATAGATTAAAAGCATTGATAAATAGCTTAAATACCGATATTTTTTGTTTAAATGAAACTTGGCTAACAGAATCTTTTTTTTACGTGTCCCACATTTCATTTTTTTAGAAAAGATCGTTGTGATTCATATGGAGGAGTTCTGATTGGAATACGATATAATATTGAATTTAAATATTTGGATACATCAATACAATCACAAATTGAATATATTGCCGTTTCAATTAGAAAAGATGGTTTTGAATTTTCTATTGTTTGTTTCTATTTACCTCCCAACGTAAGTTTTTCTTTATCGCAAATTAAATGTATTTTAAAAGAAATTCCTTCTCCTTTTTATATATTGGGTGATTTCAATGCCCATAATATAGCGTGGGGTAGTCATAGCTCTGATGGAAGAGGTTCTTTGATATTGGAATTGATTGATGAGTTAAATTTAAATATTTTAAATGATGGATCTTTTACCAGAATTGCAGTATCTCCTTCTCATTCATCATGTATTGATTAATCTCTTTGTTCTAATAGTTTATCCATGATGTCGTCTTGGAAAACTATTGATGATCCGAATAATAGTGATCATTTACCTATTTCAATTGAATTTCAAAATCCTATGTATAACAAAACGCCACAAGAAGTACATGTTCCTGATCTATGTAATAATGTGGATTGAATTAAATTTGTCGATTATGTATCATTTTTCAAATCTTTTAACTGATTGTTTACATAAAGCACAGAAAATAAAGGTCGTTCCAGGTGTTTTTAAGAAAAAGCGCCCTTCTTTTTGGTGGGATAATGAGTGTACTATTGCTTTAAAAATAAATCTGCTGCATTTAAACTATTTCGTAAATCTGGTACATTATTTTTCATATCGGAAAGCTGAAGCATTATTCACTAGAATTACTAAATTCAAGAAAAGAAAATATTGGAAAACATTTGTAGAAAGTCTCGATAAAGATACTTTACTTACAAAATTTTGGTCCGTAGCTAGAAATTTGAGGAATTATGATTGTGCTTCTCCAAATGTGTTAGAATATTCAGAAGAGTGGATTGATCAATTTGCATCCAAAATATGCCCAAGTTCCCAATTTTGTAAATTACAAAACAAGATGTGTGAATCATTTTCCTGATTTGTGTATTCCATTTTATTTAGCGGAGATGAGTTTGGCCTTATCACTAACCAATAATACTGCTCCAGGTATTGGTAATATAAAATTCATTGTTCTTCAAAAGTTACCAGATGATGGAAAATAATATTTACTTTCGATATATAATTCATTTATTTCTCAAAATATTATTCCTTCTGAGTGGCGTTTTGTTAAAGTAGTAAGTATTTTAAAACCTGTTAAGGATCCATCTTTAGTTGATAGTCGAAGACCTATAAGCTTATTTTTATGTTTACGTAGCTTATGGAACGTATGTTATTAAATCGTTTGGAACTGTGGGCTGAGAGTAATAACATATTTTCTTCTTCAAAATTTGGATTTCGAAAAGGTCGTGGTACTCGTGATTGTACTGCGCTCTTGGCTTCTCAAATACAGCTTTCGTTTAACAAGAAACAAGATGTTGTTTCTACTTTTCTTGATGTTTCTGGTGCATATGATTCTGTTTTGATTGATTTGCTTTTCGAAAAAATGAATAATTTAAAAATTCCTAACATGATTTCAAATTTCCTTTACAATTTATTTTCTTTAAAAATTATGCACTTTTTCCATAATGGATCTTCAAGAACTATTCGTTATAGTTGTTTTGGACTTCCACAAGGTTTTTGTTTGAGTCCATTTTTATATAATTTATTTACTTCAGATATGGCTTTATTATTCCTAATGGTTGTTATTTATTACAATTTGCAGATGATAATGTTTTATCTATTAGTAGCAAAAACAGAGAAACCATACGACATTTTATGCAACTTTCTTTAGATAACATTGATACCTGGGCACATAATAATGGTTTCACATATTCTATTTCAAAAACAAAATATATAATATTTTCTAGAAAACATTCAATCATTAATATTTGTTTATATATAAACGGCTATGAAATTGAACAAGTTTTTGATTATAAATATCTTGGTATATGGTTTGATTCAAAATTAAATTGGAAGAATCACATTTCATATATTCAGAAAGTATGTTCGAAAAGAATAAATTTTCTCCGTACTATTACTGGTACTTGGTGGGGTGCTCACCCTTCTGATATGATAACCCTTCATAAAACAACTATTCGTTCAGTAATGGAATATGGATGTTTCACATATGGTAGTGCTATTCAAACTCATTTTTCAAAACTAAAGAAAATTCAATTTCGATGTTTAAGAATTTGTTTAAAATTAATGACTTCAACTCATACTCAATCCGTTGAAGTCTTAGCTGGCATTGACCCTCTTAAAATTCGTTTTCTTAAATTGTAAATTTTTGATTCAATACATTTCATACAATCATCCAATAATTAATACCTTGCAAATTTTATATGAAATTAATCCCACAGGTAAAATATTAAGTTCTTACATTTATTGTTCCACGTTAAATATAAATCATGAAAATTCTATTGGTTTTCATAATTACAATATAAATGTTCATACATTTCAACCACTAATTGATTTTTCTCTATATGAAGAGTTGAAACAAATTCCAAAACAAGAACATTCTCGTTTAGTTAATTTATTATTTGAAAGGAAATTTGAAGGCATTAATTGTAATCAGTTTTATTTCACGGATGGTTCTCTTATTCAAAATGTTGCAGGTTTTGGAGTATATAATACTATGTTAGGTCATTTATTGAAACTACAAAATCCTTGTTCAATTTTTATAGCTGAATTAGTTGCTTTATACTATGCATGTAACTTAATTAATGATTGTAAACCAAATTTATTTATAGTATGTTCTGACAGCATGAGTTGTCTACATGTATTGAATTCCATTAATTTTAATTTCAAATCACATCATATATTTTTGGCACTCAAAAAAAACGTTATTTGACTTATATTCCCGAGGATTTTTGATTAAATTTGTTTGGGTACCTGGTCATTGTAATATATATGGCAATGAACAAGCTGATTGTTTAGCAAAACTGGGTGTTGCTCGTGGTATAATTTATGATCGTAATATTTTTGCTTCAGAATTCTATTCTGAACTTAAATCATTTTGTGTGGATGAATGGCAGAATTCTTGGAATTCAAGCGACAAAGGTCGTTGGTGTCATTCTATTTGTCCTGTGGTAAAATATTCTCCCTGGTTTAAAAATATAAGTTTTAGTAGAAACTTCATTTGTTGCTTTTCAAGATTGATTTCAAATCATTATATTTGTAACAGTCATTTATATCGTATAAATTTAAAGGATTCAAATTTATGTGATTGCGGTGATTTTTATGAAGATATTGATCATATTGTATTTGTATGTTCGAAATATGTCCTACCTAGAATTGAATTTGAGAATCGCTTAAAAAACATTATGAATTGTATTCCTGGATCTGTTCGTGATATACAGTTATGTACGCATCCTCCAACCTCTCGACAACTTGAGCCCCAGTACACGCAGACGTCAGCAAAGTACGCGCTAGCCGAAACCCATCGTTAGTACCAAACACGTGGAGACATCAGCGATCCACCTACCGACCAACGGTCAGCCACAGGTACGCTGATGTTGCAACCCACATCCGGCCACCGCTATTGTATCAGCCAAGAGGAATCCGAGGAGTCAGCAGTTCGTCGCCTGCCAAGGAACAAAGGCCAGTCGACGCCACTTAATTGATCCCGCTGAGCCAGCAGTTGCTAGTCCAGGTGACAGGTTTAGAGACAGGAGGATTCAGACAGGAAAGCCAGTTAAGATTGTGAGTTAGGAGCGACAAGTCGCAGTGTAGTGTACTTTGTAAAACCAAATAATTAAGTGAATGAATAAAAGGTAAAGACTTAGTGCTTTTTTTAAAAAGTCCTCGATGACAATCAACACATAAGTATACTTGGTAGCAAATGTCCTTCTATTTTGAAATTATTATTTGACTTTTTGAATGAAATTTCATATATTGTTTGATACTCGTGCATTTTTTTTGTTTATTTTCAGATTAGTACCATAATTTCATGATGACCCTCCTTTATCCATATGATGTTGTTACCCTGGAAAATCAAGCGCTCGGCCCTGTTATGGTTTATGTCAGTTGGAGCTTAAAGATTATATATTCATATTATAACGTTTTGGAAAAGATGAAGAGGTTTTGTGCCTCTTTGAGAAAGATTTCTATAGAAATCACTCAAAGGGATTTTTCCCTCTTCCAAATTTTTGTTAAATAAATAAATAAATAAATAAATAAATAAATAAATAAAAATAATTGAACCGATAGATCTACCGAAGCCTTTTAAGGTGAAGATGAATCGAAGCCAAACCTCAAATTTTCAAGAGCACAAATCTAGAGAACCAAACATCCGTTTTAGTTGAAAACGGCTCCGTCCCATTACCCCGAACGCCATTACCCCGAACGCCACTACCCCGAACGCCACTACCCCGAATGGGTCATTACCCCGAAAGCCGTTACCCCGAATGGGTCACTACCCCGAATGCCACTACCCCGAATGAGCCATTACCCCGAAAATTATGAGATACAGTGCCGTATCTTGCTTTGCGGGCAAAAATGTTGACCGTACTTTAATAAAGGATTGACCATCCATGCATGTGTCTCTAATGTAAACTGGCAATCAATGGTGTATTAAATTCATCGTTAAAATGTTCATCATCATATTTTCCCTTCTTTCATATGTCAGCTATTCTTTCGAAATATTTGGTTGGCAACTATCTCCTTCTTTTTCTTACTGGAACAGTGCCTATTGCACAGTGGGCACTTTCGTAGTTCAAGGGATCATTCACAAATTTAATAACGCCAAAACTTGCCATTTTTGAACCTACCCACCCAATCGTAATATTTTTTGTATGTAAATTCTACAAATTTTGTATGAGGTGTAACATTTTGAGAACAACAACCCAAAACATTTTTGCCCCTAAAAAAAAATAAAAAAAAAATAAAAAAATAAAATAATGCTTTTATTGACTGAGAGCTTTTCCTGCCAATTTACTATTCTTATACATATACCTCTATGCACAGGGATGTCAAGGAAATTTTCAATGCAATAAGATTCATCACCGGAGGAATTCAAATCCATACTTTCAATATGGTCCTGCTGAACAGCTGCGTACTCTCCGGTATTTGACCTGCTGGTGGCGTTCATATTTCAATTTTGATTTTAACAAAGATTTTCCTAGATTGTGCTATAGCATCACGTCGTTACAATGATTATTCACGTCATAGCTGCAAACATTTCACCAGAAATTTGCCCTTCTTACTTAAATAGGCTGTTCTTATAAATTTTCGTTGAATGACTACCTACACTAATGTTTTCATAGGGAAAAGTTTGTTTTAGCAAGAGGATATCTAGGCATTAATTGAAGTTAATCTTGCTGTCATTCTATTCAAAAATTTCCCCTTATTTTATCTTATTGTACTAATATAGTCAGGTCTCTAATGGAACTACTCACCACTTTGTAGCCATTATTTATTAATTTTCAGGAATCAAAAACAACTATTTTTGGTGGTTATGTTATCGAAATTCTGCTGAATGATTCTACAAACCAACGAAAGTTTTATTATAGCGGCGATCAGAAGTCACCGTTTTTTTAACATGTACAAGTGTAATAGCTTCTATGCCACAACGGAACGATTGTCTTTATTTGGGTTACATAGAACACCACTTGCAGCGATAATGTCAGGGTGATCTTCTGTTGCCATCGTTTACGAAACAAAATCTTTTAGGAGATCTTAATGCTAGAAGACCTGCATCTAAATAAACTGAATGAAAAAATTGGGTAGCCGCGTCCAAAAGGGAGAGTTTAATACATCCTAATTTTGTGCATATTATAGCTCTCCTTTTTATAATCAATTCACCCTTCTTTTTGAAATACTGTTCTTTATAGAATTGTAGTGAGGCTGTGTGAATCTCAACAAAATGAGAGGACAAATCCAAACGAAACTTAGAATATAAAATTTATTTGCTGAAAATCTAGCTCCTTTCTTACCTTCTTGTATTTGAAAAATACATTGTTGAGCCAAACTTGTTCAATTCTCATACGGAATGGTACAATTATCTCCCCACCTTGTAATTATAATTTTTCTTAAAATGTTATTCATTCGGGGTAATGGCTTTCGGGGTAATGGCGTTCGGGGTAATGGTATTCGGGGTAGTGGCGTTCGGGGTAGTGTCATAGAATCGTTGAAAACTTAATCGATTGGTTACTAGTAGGTGGTGACCAATCGATTAAGTGTTCAGCTCAAACGGGTTGTACTCTTGAAAATTTGTGGTTTGGCTTCTATTCATCTTCACCTTAATAACGTATAACACAGCGTAACATAAATTACATTTTTTGCGTGTCTCAAATTATTTATGTGTGTGTCTCTAGTAGATTTGGGGTTGTTTAATCTGATGCCTTTCTCAGACATGTTTAAGCACGTCACAATTTAACAGGTCGCCAAAGCACCAAAAAACACTGGTTTTATTGAAGTTAACATAAAATTTAATGTATGATTTTTCGATTTTTTTTTGTGATCTAGTCAACGAAGCATGCAAAATAGGACTTAAACTTCAATTTAAGATATAATTTGTAAAAAATATCACGATTCAATTTTAAATGAATTGATGTTCTCCACACGCTTGCAAACTCCACACAAAATTCACAATAAAACTGCAATGAAACCGTGGTTAAATTAAACAGTATCACGTCAGAGTTAAAATGAGAATGCTAAAGTCTTAGTGCTTGGCCTAATCCAGCAGCATGCCGTTGACATCGTAGTTATCTCAAAGAACTCGGCAATTGTTCAGCATACCGATTTTCGAAAACAACCTGAACAAACTCCTCTCCGCCAAATCAAATCATGCATAGCTGAACATGAAATGGCATTCCTACCGGTGAAATGATATTCTTTCCCAATCCCAAGAATTCCCGAACCGAAATAGCAACCCCACTTTTCGAAGAAAAATGTAAATCAAACAAACCACAACAAAGCCACGCTCGGCTAAACCTTGGCGGCCAAACTTTTCAACCGGAGGAATGTTTCCAGAAGAGGGAGAATCAACTGTAGGAAAAAAAAAGTTACACTCAAGTGGTACCTGGACCGACATTCGCCCTCTGTTCTCCGCTACCATTTCCACCTTGATGTACTTTTCACTTCTATCCCATCCTGTCCTGAAAATCCCATTCCACGAAGTTTCCCTTTGCGGTCGACGGATGGTAAGCGCAAGATTCCCAAGGATTCCCAACCAGCTGACCATAAGACGCACGTTCCAGCCAAGGGCAATCAACGCTACTGAGCCTGATTCGAGCCCGTAACGAGTAGCATGGAATACAAACTTTCTCTCCGGTAGGCTCGTCACGAATTTCTCCCGATTCGTCCCTGTTTGAGGTGCCATATCAAAGACCGACTTGACTCCGTGATGAGTGGAAAACAAATAGTCGTATTGGTACCTATATTGACTTGGAAGTAAACGTAAGGAACCGCTGGATTTGAAGCCGGAGCGTTCTTTTAGCCTCCCCGCAAACTCGGCTGACCGGCTACACAGATTCGACGTTCGGAACGACCTGAAATTGAGCTGTCTGTGTTCGAGAGCTGCTAAACAGAAGCGAAAAGTACCCCCACACAAACTGGAATCTTTAATGAGGACGTGACCGGGATCCGAAAACATAAATTAAGGGCTGGCAAGCAAGGATAAAAGATTGTTTTAAGCCGTCGAAAGACTTTTACTGGCGAGTGAGTACGCGTTCCGATGAAATCCTTTTCTGATCTGCACCCCAACCTCAACCAAAGCCAACTCACAGCGGCCTGGCGATGGTGATGATGAGCTCATAAGAGATGGTCGAAGATTTGGTTCGGCGCTGCTGCAGAGGGATCATTCGCAGAAATGAGATTTACTTCCGCACTTAACGTCAGCGGAATAAATTAGTGGCATCATTTTGGTTTAATTTCCAGCACACAATAAACTGCCAAATGAAATTTATCCCTGGATGTTTTGGGACTCGGACTCGGTTGTTTGAAGTCGGAGACGGATCAACCATCCGGGTTTAGGGGGAAGAGGGATTCCGGTACGAGTGTGGCATTAATTAGGTTCCAAGTAAGCGCCATCGAAGAAGCATTGGTTTGACCACGACTTTATGTGTTGTGGAAAATTTTCTACGAAGATTAAAGTGCTGAATTGAAGATCTGAAACCAGCTTTCTAATCATGATCGTACCAAAATTCAAGTCTTGCTGTTGCCCATCACACATCTTCTAAAATCACTTACATTATTATAATTCACATAAATCTAAAGACAATGCTGCTGGAAAGAATCGATTAACTCGTGGTTCGTTTCGAGTTGAAGATCAACAATTAAGGGCAAAGCCAAGTTTTCCATCAAAAAGGCAATTGCTTAGTTTGGACTGTAATTCAGTACCTACCTCTATTTATTCCAAGTCAATAACGGCGCCGACCACGTCCTTGCAGGCAGTGCGTGTTAACCTCTGCATCTCCACAAAGGATAATGAGAGGGATGTTTGTTAATGGGGAGAATCGTTGGATCACAGGATTCACTTTGATAATTGATTAGATCATGGTAAACAATTATTTGAGAGATATAAACATGCTATTATATATAATATTTTCAATTGATATGAAAAATTTTCAAGTGCAAAGGAATAATGTTGACACTTAAAGTGATGAACCATTCAAAATATGTTGAACAAATAACTAAACGCATAATTCTTACCGCTGTCAGGACTAAAGCATGTGCTATTTTACTCATGCGAAAAGAAAAAAAAACTTTATTGGCTGGACCATCACAGAACACTCTTATGCCATTATAGAGGCGAACCTTTCAAAGTTTATTGTGTAAAGTGAACCTTTATTCAACTTAGCTTTTCATTTAAAACAAATGTTGGTATTTACAATTCTTTTTTTATCGACATTTCACATTCTTATAGACCTATATATCTAATTCATTCCCTCTAACTCTCTACGCTAGCTAACTCTAATTTCCTAATCTTGGAGTCGGTAGAGTAAGGTGTGGTAAAAGTTCGACCTTAGTGGTATAATCAAAGTTTCCAGACAGTGCTATCCCGTTAAGCCGAATGCCGTTGGCCCGAAAGGGTCGTTAGCCGAAAATGGCCGATAGTTCTAATGAACCGTAAGGTCCAATGGGTAACTAACAGGGGTAGGTCAGGACAATTTGCATTACCTAGAAGCCGCCAGGGGGCCCAGATAGCCGTAGCGGTAAACGCGCAGCTATTCAGCATGATCATGCTGAGGGTCGTGGGTTCAAATCCCGCTGGTCGAGGATCTTTTCGTAAAGGAAATTGTCTCGATTCCTAGGGCATAGAGTATCCTCGTACCTGCCACACGATAACTATGGAAGTGCTCATAAGAACACTAATCTGAGAAGCAGTCTTTGTCCCAGTTGGGACGTAACGCCAGAAAGAAGAAGAAGAAGAAGAAGCCGTGGAATGAATTGTCAGATGTTAGATCAGGATTATTGATTATTGTTTATTGTTTGCTTGGATTACTAGCATTACCTAGAAGCTTACAAAATCCGCTGTGATATACAACTAGAAAGAACAGCCTTTAATTAAAAGAAGGAAAAAACACTGATGAATGTGTTAGCCATTTAATAAAGTAGTAAATGATCAAATGTTATTTCGGCCTATCAAACCTTTCGGGCTAATGACATTCGGCCTAATGGCCTCCAGCCTAATGACATTCGGCCTAACGACCTGCACCCTTCTAGACAAACAATAGCAGGTGAAACAAAATGAATACCATACAGTGAACATTCAACATATTGGCTATCATTTTGCTAAAAAAAATTGTGTCAACATATTTACCCACTTTTAGTTATAATAGTTTCAAAATTAATTGCCTTAAACGAACCATTTCCCCACCAGTGGGGCAAGAATTCAAATCTAGTGTGGGGCAAAAGTTCGCTGGCTAAAACGCAAAATATTAATACCTTCATGGCATACTCTACACTAGCCGTAAACTTATGTTTGCCGAAAAATGCACTCTAAATTTTCATCAAAAAATTGCTCAAAAGTTAGTTAATTTTTTGCAAAAATAAGTGAAAATGTAAAATTTTGGTGACATTTTTTTGCACGATCAGACAAATTTCGCTAAATTTGAAGATAATATGTGGATTTTAGACAATTTGCAAAATTTTCCGTGGGTTTATACATGGGTCGAACTTTTGCCCCGCTATGGGCCAAAAATTGTTTCCAAGCATTTATGCAAAAACTGATACATCTAAAAGCTTCCTTATGATAGGCCTCGAAACGCTCTTACATGAAATATTACAAAAGTTTTTATCTTTATTTGGTTACATGCAACGAAAGTTGGCCAAATATTACAATATTCACGTCGGAAAACAACAAATAACCGTAACTTTTCCAAATCTCGATCGATTTTTATGATATTTGGAATGCAAATCTCTTACTTGAGTAGCATTCGAACCATGATGCGCTTCAATATCCTAAGCTTGTCGACGATTGGGGTAGCTGCACAGCACCGCCAGCAACTACATGAACAGTTAGAAATAATCAACGTTGCTGGAGATGTCGACAGCCTGTGGGACCCTATCCACGAAGCTGTGACAACAACGGCACGAGAAGTGATCGGCACTGGTCAACGATGAAGACGAAACGACTAGTTCGATGAAGAGTGCCAGAGAGTGACAGACATGAAAACAAATCGTTGAATTGGCTGAGTGGAGATCTCCTGCAGCATTGAACGCATTGATTTAGGTACAGTGAAGTGGATCAAAAAAAGTAGTGATTAGAAATCAAGTGTAAAGTGAATACATAACTTTGCGTGTTTAGTTCATCTTCCGTTGTGCTTTCTTTGCTTCAGGATTTCGTTTTTACTACCACTGAAAAAGAGCTATCTATTGCCTTTTCAGTTTTGGATATCGCCCTATTGGTGGATGTTTTCTAAACATAAAATGGTTCTCGAAAAACAAGTTATTCCTGTGACTTCACTGGAGCTGAATCGAAGGAAATCTGTCAAAAATTGTCAGAATGACTTGAATATTTTCACAGATTGCTGGGCGGATATGTGTTAAGATGCAACATGACGGGTTAACAGGCAAACTCTTCAAAATGAATCATACATCGTTTGAAATAAGTCTCGCTGTATTTCGATGTTTCTGAATTAAAGTGTTTCACTGTTTTTTGAGAAAAGGATTATTGTGTTCCCAATCAAAAGCCTAGGCTAACTGGAGAGCTTTCTTCCTAATCACCTGATCTAAATTTCCCTAAAAACCTCTTTAATCTACTCATCAGCTCCAGCACAAACTTTCACCAGAGCCAACGCAACAGTCAAGTTGCTATCGATTTTTCAATATTTTGCATGTGTCCTGGCTGACTGACGAAAACTGTCGACAAAGAAAACTTTTCCCACTTGCTGCTGCTGCTACACTCAATGGATGAAAAGTTTTGCGCAGTTTGCTAAAACTTGTGGGATTTTTAATTTTTAATTTATTCCCCTCCCGAGAGTTCAGTGTCGCGTCGTCTCCTCCCGCATTTCACCGCCGGGGCCTTCATACTCAGTGCGTAGAAGACTCGGGCAAGCCGGAACTCCCAACAAAAAACTGGGCCACCCAAACTCGGCAACTTTCCAGACCTCGACTACGCCTTCCTGCTGCTGGCTGCACAGCAAGCGAGAAACCCCCAAGCAAGGGTAATGAGCCCACCGCAGTGTGTTCGGGATAACAAAAGTAGTGCCCGAATAAGGGTGTGGATCCCGGGAAATCCGGAACTCGGTTGAAGAGCTGCTGAGACGTAGATGATGTGCGCGCCTCAAGACGTAGGCGAACAACTTGTCGAAGAAGTTTATTTTACAACTTGCGCGCTCTCGCATTTCGGAAAAGTTGTCTTCCCTCTCCAATATTCCGTTAACTCATTATCGTGGCAGCGGCAGTGGTGGTCGGCGGTGAAAAGTGTCCTCCTGTTCCCCGGTTGATGGCTGCTGTTGACGTCCTCGCCGTAGAAGACGAAGACGACGGTTCGCTCCCGGCTGCTGCAGCATCTTCCTTTCTGGACGGACATCCTTAAAGGGTGGGCGGGCGACAGCAAAAAGTGAAGGCTTTGTGTTCGGTTAATTCATTTTCGTTCTCATGAGTCGTTGTCGTCTTTATCGGCGTGCGTAAAAATTCAAAGATGACGACGAAGATGCCGGTGGTTATCGGGATGGGTTGGCTGAATGGCGGTATATGCGGTTTCCGAAAGTGATGGTTTTTAATACGCTTAAGAGAGCTGGTGGCAGCCGTCAGCGCCCCGCGGTTTCCTTTTTTTGTGGCTGTATAATCTATAATGAAAAATCGATAAATTTAAATATTTCAAGAGCAGCGAAGTCTTTGTCATAATGAAGCTTCAGAGTGCTTCAGTTCTGATTAAAGCTGTGTTGAGAAGATAATTTAAACTTTTCTTCATCCTTGGATAAATGTCATAACAGAAAAATCAGTTTTCGGTGTTAAAATCTACAAACCGAAAAAAACACACAGCTTTTTCATTTCCAAAACAAAAGAGCTGTGGGTTTTTATTTTCTCCAAAAACTAATTTTTCTGTTTTGACATTTGTTCTATATATACTTGGGCCTTAAGGGCAATTAATTGGTAATACATCGAGTAATTTGATATAACCTCGGTAATGATATTGCACCGATTTACTCGACCCATGGCTGTGTCTTTTTAACATCGATTTCGGCCACGCTCCGGATATAGTTGCACCTGATCAAGTCATACGGTTCGATTTACAACTATAGTGAGAAAACCTCACTTGTCTTACACAGCATCAGCGTTGCGGTTCTGACTTCGGTGAACCGCGCGACAACCGAAAGATTAACCATCCAGCAGTCGATCGATTGGTTACTGTTATAACTAGCTTCTTGTTGTATCCGATAAACGCAATTTTCCGACATCTCCGTTGCTAAGAATACCGTGGTACAAAAAAGCGTCAATATTCTGGAGTTTTATTCCTAAAATTCATTTCTTTTTAATAATAATGCTATTTCAGCATAAAGCAGCATATTCACTACTACCGAAAAACTAAACTTACATATGCTTTGCAATTGAACTAAATGGACAAAATTGATGTGAAATTTGCGAAAAACTTATACGTCTTCTTGGTGACAATCGAACTCGCGACTCCCTGTTCATAAGATAGGGTGCGTTACCACTAACCGTAAACCGGGGGCAAATTGATCACTATTTGACAACTTTTTGTTGTATCATCCTTCGGAACGAAAATATTGCCAAAAAAATTTCGCCAGAATCAGTATTCCATTGATCTTTACCGGTTTATGTAATAGAATTTTCATGAAATTATATTTAACATATAATAAAAATTGTTTCAATATCAAAATAATCAAAATGACACATTGAGGCGAAATTGATCACCATATAACAAAGCAGGTTTAAGAATAAAAAATTTCCCTATCCACTAAATATGAGACTCCTGAATCTGAAAATAATGTCAAAGTTCTTGCAACTCGAGTATTTGATCATTTTATTGCAAAATTGAACTTTAAAAATCTGCCCAATACGCCTAAATGTAGGCATTTTTCCTAGAAATAAGCACATTATTTGAGAATAAACGGTTTTATCAGCGAAAAACTATACTTGCTATGCTGTATGATATCAAAAATGAGTTCAGTAGTTTATACTTAAGCTTACACAACCTTTCAAACACTCAAAATCAACATGAAGGCATAGCACCAGTGAATTGTTTAGCACCGACATTTCCAACAGCATTGCTTACACCTTCAAAAACTGTGAATATTTCTATGCAAATCTGGCCATATTAAAATTTAAATAGTTTAAAATCATCATTAGACATCCATAAACTCCATGGCGCGGTAAATGGCTGGGCATGGCGTACCATTGGTACCTCGCGTACCTGCAGGAATAAAATAGACCCCTTTGTGCGGTCCTTAGCCTCTTGCCCAGCAACTCCTATCGCTACCTCCTCGTGGTACTGGCCGGGGTACGAGTAACCTTGGGGAAGATCGGGTAACCAACCCCCGGTGGGAACTTTGGTCGTATGCTGACAGGGAAGGGGGGGTTTACTTTTGCAAACCTGGAGCGTCTGTACTCCACGTTAGGAGCGGCTCACAACAGCGTCTGTTCCCCATGTCAGGGGCGGCTGATCATCGTCCGAGTGCCAGAGAAGGACTCTACGCTAAACTGCGCACTATGGCCCTCCGAATATTTAGGGGGAATGTTCCTCCGGAAATCTAGGGGGTTGGTGTCAGGCCCTGCGAGCCAGCCGTAAAAACACATCAGCACAGGAACGTCAACGAGAGAATACGGACCGGAACAATCGGCAAAGACCACAGCGACGAAAATGGACTAGCGATTGGAAACTCGGTACGTGGAACTGCAAATCTCTCAACTTCATTGGAAGTACTCGCATACTCTCCGATGTACTGAAGACCCGCGGTTTCGACATCGTAGCGCTGCAGGAGGTGTGCTGGACAGGAGCATTGGTGCGAACGTTTAGAGGTAATCATACAATCTACCAGAGCTGCGGCAACACACGCGAGCTGGGAACAGCTTTCATAGTGATGGGTGATATGCAAAGGCGCGTGATTTGGTGGTGGCCGATCAATGAACGAATGTGCAAGTTAACTTCAGCATAATCAACGTGTATAGCCCACACTCCGGAAGCACTGATGATGACAAGGACGCATTTTACGCGCAGCTCGAACGCGAGTACGACCGCTGCCCAAGCTACGACGTCAAGATCATCATAGGAGATTTGAACGCTCAGGTTGGCCAGGAGGAGGAGTTCAGACCGACGATTGGAAAGTTCAGCGCCCACCGGCTGACGAACAAGAACGGCCTACGACTGATAGATTTTGCCGCCTCCAAGAACATGGCCATTCGTAGCACCTATTTCCAGCACAGCCTTCCGTATCGGTACACCTGGAGATCACCTCAGCAGACAGAATCGCAAATCGACCACGTTTTGATCGATGGACGGCACTTCTCCGACATAACCGACGTCAGAACCTATCGTCGCGCCAACATTGACTACGACTACTACCTGGTGATGGTGAAACTGCGCCCAAAACTATCCGTCATCAACAATGTACGATACCGACGCCCGCCCCGGTACAATCTCGAGCGGCTGAAACAACCGGATGTCGCCAATGCGTACGCGCAGCATCTTGAGGCAGCGTTGCCGGATGAGGGCGAGCTCGACAGGGCCCCTCTTGAGGACTGCTGGAGGACAGTCAAAGCAGCCATCAACGACGCTGCCAAGAGCGTTGTCGGATATGTGGAACGGAGCTCAAGAAACGATTGGTTCGACGAGGAGTGCCAGGAGGTTTTAGAGGAGAAGAATGCAGCGCGGGCTGCAATGCTGCAGCATGGTACGCGGCAAAACGTGGAACGATACAGACTGAAGCGGAAACAGCAAATCCGCCTATTCCGGGACAAAAAGCGCCGCCTGGAAGAGGTGGAATGCCAAGAGATGGAGTTGCTGTACCCTTCTCCAGAAACGCGGAAGTACTATCAGAAGCTCAACGCATCCCGCAAAGGCTTCGTGCCGCGAGCTGAGATGTGCCGGGATAAGGATGGGAGCATCTTGACGGACGGACGCGAGGTGATTGAAAGCTGGAAGCAGCACTACGATGAACACCTGAATGGCGCAGAGAACACAGGCACAGAAGGTCAGGACAGCGAAGGCGATGGCTACGTCAGCACAGCGGACAGCAGAACAACAAAGCTGCTGGCAAGGATGGTATCGGAGCCGAACTCATCAAGATGGGCCCGGACAGGTTGGCCGCTTGTCTGCATCGGCTGATAGTCAGAATCTGGGAAACGGAACAGCTACCGGAGGAGTGGAAGCAAGGCGTTATATGCCCTATCTACAAAAAGGGCGACAAACTGGAGTGTGAAAATTATCGTGCATTCACCATCCTAAACGCCGCCTATAAAGTGCTATCCCAGATTCTCTTCCGTCGTCTATCACCTATAGCAAACAAGTTCGTGGGAAGTTATCAAGCAGGTTTCATCGACGGCCGCTCGACAACGGACCAGATCTTTTCCGTGCGGCAAATCCTCCAGAAATGCCGTGAGTACCAGGTCCCTACGCACCATTTGTTCATCGATTTCAAGGCGGCATACGATGGTATCGACCGCGTAGAGCTATGGAAGATCATGGACGATAGGCCGTGTACAAAACTGCGTGAAGATCTCGGGCGAACACTCCAGTTCGTTCGAGTCTCGGCGGGGACTAGGATAGGGCGATGGACTTTCGTGCCTGTTGGTCAATATTGTGCTTGAAGGTGTTATGCTGAGAGCCGGAATTAACAGTCGAGGCACGATTTTCACGAGATCCGGACAATTTGTTTGCTTCGCGGACGACATGGATATTATTGGGAGAAAATTAGAAACGGTGGCAGATCTGTTCACCCGCCTGAAACGCGAAGCAACAAGAGACGGGCTAATGGTGAATGCGTCGAAAACAAAGTACATGCTGGTTGGCGGAACTGAGCGCGACAGGACCCGCCTAGGAAGCAGTGTTACGATAGACGGAGATACCTTCGAGGTGGTGGACGAATTCGTCTACCTCGGATCCTTATTGACGGCTGACAACAATGTTAGTCGGGAAATACGAAGGCGCATCATCAGCGGAAGTCGTGCCTACTATGGGCTCCAGAAGAAACTGCGGTTAAGAAAGATTCACCCCCGCACCAAATGCACGATGTACAAAACGCTCATAAGACCGGTAGTCCTCTACGGGCATGAGGCGTGGACTATGCTCGAGGAGGACTTGCAAGCTCTTGGGGGTTTCGAACGCCGACGGCTAAGGACGATCTTCGGCGGCGTGCAGGAAAACGGCGTGTGGCGGCGAAGGATGAACCACGAGCTCGCTCAACTCTACGGAGAACCCAGTATCGTGAAGGTAGCTAAAGCTGGAAGGATACGCTAGGCAGGGCATGTTGCAAGAATGCCGGACAACAACCCTGTAAAGATGGTGTTCGCCACGAATCCAGTCGGAACAAGAAGGCGTGGGGCGCAGCGAGCTAGGTGGATTGACCAGGTACACCAGGACCTGGAGAGCGTGGGTCACAGTCGAGGATGGAGAGAAGCGGCCATGAACCGAGGGAATATTGTTGGCGAGGCTTTATCAAGATAATTGATGTAGAGCCAAATAAATTAAATTAATTAACATCCATAAACTAGAAAACATTGAATGTCTGTGGTGCCAACGAAACGTTTAGCATCTTGGAGAGGAAATGTTTGAAGTCCCGACCTGATCAAATTCAACCCAGTGACCAATTTGCTCCCGAATTACGGTACCTACTCTTTACTGACTTTCAATTATTATTGAATTTTACGGTAAATTTCAAATCTTGCACAAAATCAGTGTATTTACTGAGTTCAGTTAACATCAGTAGTTTCAAATGAGTTAGCTTAAATATCGGTGTTTTTGTTAGTTTGAGAAACCGCGATTAAGTGTGCAATTCTGAAATATTTCTCTGAAGGTTCAATTCGAAATTCTTCTGTGAATTGTTTTTAATAGTATTCCCAAAAAATATTACAAATTCCTCCACGAAGCTCATCAAAAACCATTTGAATCACAATTGAAAAGAAAATCGTTTTTGAAAAATCTCTTGCTTTTGAATCTTTAGAGGAAATTTGTTGAAACCCCCCAGGAAAATCTTTGCTTCCGAAATTAGCATGGCGGTAAAGGAAACTGTTGAGCAACATGTAGCAAAATAACTTGAAAGGAGGAAAAGTTTTATTGAGATGTTCATAAAGAAATTTGTATTGATCTTTCTTAAGAATTCTTAAGAAATAATGTTTCCAATTATTGGTAGAATCCATATTCTTGGTTTGAATATTCGTCCGATAGAATTCTTTAAGGACTTTTGTGCGATACGAGGGCGAAATTTCTAGAGACTTTCTGGCAGAATTCATAAAAACTAAAAGTCAAGGAAGGATCGATTTCCTTTTCCTAAAGAAGATTCTGATGAATTTTCTTGGGAAATATATTTTGTTTGTAAATTCATTTGGGAGGTTTTAAGTATGTATGCTGTAATTTACCTCTAAAGAAAAGATTATGAATTATCTTTCATTGTTCCATTATCCATCTATTGTTCTGCCTGTTTCCACAATTTGTTGTTTGTCCTTGCTTTACATGACGCTCTGAGGAATTTCGTACAAACAATTTCCCTTACTTTAGGAGTAACTCAAAAATGTTGCCCTTAGGAGTAAGGAAATTTTTTTATCTAAAAGAGGTAAACTATAAGAGTTTTGAAAAATTGCAGGTTTCTTCGGCAGTTCCTGATTTCTGAAAGTCCATCAGGAATTCCTCAACAAAGCTTCAAAGTAATGTACATTTTTAGCTTAAGATTTAAATTCATTAAAATCTTACATTACGAATTTGGATTTATGACATTTGGTCGAAAGACATTTGGTCGAACGTACATTAGGTCGAAGGGACATTTCGTTGAATGGACATTTGGTCGAATGGCTTCAGAACATATCAGCAAATAAAGTCGTTTGGTTCCACAGATATTAAATCGTGTGAGAATTTGACAAACATACTTTTTATCAGGAATCTTTTTTTTTTTTTTTTTGAGTGACCCTCCGCTCTCCCCCATACCAAAAAGCTCATGACGAGCCCCCTGGTAATGGACACTCAATTCTCAGCCACAGGCAACGCTAAATTAAGAAAACAAATATTTATAAGAGGCTGAGAATAATCAAAAATGACAACAACAGGGAGTTTGAAACAAAATAACAAAGCTAAGTGCTTCTAGTGGATTGTAAATCCTTTTAAAGAAGCACATATGAAAAAGAAAATTTTACACTACAAATACGAAATTTTAAATAAATACGAATTATCATTATTATTAAACAGTTAAACTAATTGTTTGGAGACGATTAACAATCTTTTGTTTTAACGACATAGTTTCAATTCAAATAAGTAAATGTGGAATTCTTCGCCGCAGGAATTCTTTAAGGTTAGTTTTGAAGAAAAAGCTGTTAGTAATTTGTTGGAGATGTCTAGGTAAGACGTTATATTTCGAAAGACCAAGGAAGGAAAAACGTTTTTGACCAAAATTGGAATGCGCTCTAGATCGAGAGAGAGTATTAAATTGTCTAGTATTATGAATACGAGAAGCAATGTTGAGGGTTATGTTATGATGTAATAACGGATTGTGGAGAATCTATATCGAATCTATCTACATGATATATATAATCAACGATTTCATTGGGTATAGTATGTGTAGTTGTGTCTAAATAGGATCTATTATTCTTGCAAATGTGTCTATCCTTCAGCCGTTTTATGATTGGAATATGGGTCGTTTTTTCCACCCAATTTGTAAAAGCTAATATGTAGCGCCGAATTCTATAGAATTATTTATTCCAAGTTTATCTTAATATTTGGGGATTTTAAGTGTGAAAAAGTACTCTATTGCTGAACGTTGGAAACATAATGATTTGTTGAATTTATTATACTTTCAAAATATCATTATTTTATATATACAAAAATGCAGATCATTAAAAAATGACAGCTTTCAGTGTGAGTGCTCGGAACCTTTATCAAGTATCAAATTTTACTACAAGCCCCGGCTAGTTCACCTCGACAAACAAAATTATTGCGAATTTAGTTATCATCAGTGCACAATTTACAAATGAAGATGATTCCAAATTTAATTCCACACTGGGTTCTGAAATCCTTAGCTACGTGCTCGATGCGCGCTTGCCATTTTCATTTATTATTATGTTTTTAAAATATATGGAGTTTTTACGCCATTTTGAATGATCTCCTAGTAGTATTCAACGAGGCTTTTCTCCATCTACTTCATTAAAACTTCAAAGTTCAATTAATGTAGTAAATAATAAAATCCAAGCTTATTCATATATTTCAAACTACGATCTGTCTTGTCGAAGTCTTAACAAACAATGCCATATGTACCATCAGAATACTTTCCAAATCGAAAAACAGCTGTTTACACTAATCCGTTCAATATTTACACAAGTGTCGTGGCTTTCTCCAATCATCGCACAAATTCCAGCCTGTAAAACCAGATTCATGTTGAAGTACGATCTTAGTTAGTCAAAATCCACAATGCGCAACATTTGGTTCGAAATTTTCTGTTCGGTGGCCGTTTTCGCCTTCTTCGGTCTTTCGGTTAACGGTCAGCGTCGACCTGTTCCGGGTAAGAGTGACAAAGTTGATCCCACGGTCGCCCGGGATCGACAAAACGCTAAATGTGTTGAAGAATGGTACGCCAAGGGAGCCGTTGGAAACCCATTCGGGTGCCAGGTGGGAATGAAACACTTCGACCAGATGGAACCCGACACCAAGCAGGCAGCAAATTCGCTTCCCACTTCGACGTTTCAGATTCGGCTGTGGCCAAAGGCAGTCGTTCCATATGTGTATGGAGCAGAATTCAGTGAGATTTTTAACGAATCGTAATTTTCAAAATTTGTTGCTATTAACATTGCATTTTTTGTAGCCGAGTTGGAGGAGTTTCTTATAGATCATGCCATATGGCAATTCAACACGCAGACCTGTATACGTTTTGTTCCACGAACCAATCAACCGTACTATGTGACGTTTACACGTGACGATTCAGGCTGTTGGTCCTACACAGGGCGGTATCAGAACAATCAATGGAATCGAGTTAATCTACAGCCCCCGTGCTTCTCCCAAGGACCTGGAATGGTTGTCCATGAACTGATGCATTCAATTGGATTCCATCATGAGTTTATCCGACCGGACCGAAATCAGTACATCTGGGTTAACCAAAGCGCAACCTTTAGTTGGCCCATGGTTGCGAAGAATTTCGAAGTGAAGAAATCTGAAGAATCGGAGGTTTATGGGACTGATTTTGATTACGGAAGCGTGATGATGTATTCGCGGTATGCTGCGGCCGGTGGACCCGATGATGCCGTGATGGTCAATTTGGTAAGTTCCTTGGACTATAACGCAATGTACTCCCGAAAAACACTTGGAGTTCGTACATTTTCAGAAACCATGGGATCCCGAAGAGGACTTCGGCAACCGGACCGGTTTCTCCTATAGCGATTTAATCCGCGTCAATTACATGTACTGTAATGGAACGCAGTGGGACGTAGCCGTTCGTAAGCCATTTTCTCTTCCAATTCCGGTGGACCATGGAAAGGACCAGGCACCCGAAAGCCCTCGACCACCGAAGGATTACCCACCCCAGTACGCAACCATTGGGGATTTGCAGTTCGACGATTGATCCCTCCCAGCCTTTCGGTTGAGCCCTCCCGGCAGTAATTGCTCGTGACAAGGACTATCCAGCCGCTCGAAGAAACGTCGACGACGGGGTCGTAATTAAACCAATAAAATTTTCCACACATGCGAGCAGCTTCGTTCTGTTTCGAATCACCCGCAAAAAGTAATCTCATTAATTCCATTGTCTGGTTCGCTTGGGGCGTCGAATAAATCCCACTGATGGTGGCTTGGAGTCGTCCTCGGTTCGAAACACGCATTTCTTGCAAGTAGTCCCTTTAATTTGGTTGCGGTTTGCGAATCGAAGCAAGGTTTTCGCTCCAGTAAGCAGAGGGTTTGGTTTGCCGCAGAGTTCTTCTTCCCTTCGGTCGGGCGTCAAGGCTTCGTAAGTTGCCTCTATGCAGATAAGAAAGCACTGCCGGTTTTAATGCGGGGAAGGAAGAAAGGTGTTGTATGTGTCTTGGGGATTTGGGAGTAGTTCCACTCTCGTTTCGGCGTGTATGCAGTATTGATTAAACAATGTCTTGAGTGGTGCTGCAAGAGGTGATGAAGAATTTGGTGCAGACAGCAGGCACTAAATGCGGAGAGTAATGGTTGAGTGCAATGGATGGGAACGATTCTTTTAAAAGAGAGGGTGATTAAGACACACACTTTTAAAAATAATGAGATTTACAGATGACGTAAAACTTATTTTGATTTATTATTTTACGACCTAAACTCAAAAGTTTTACGTTACCATTGATGTATTAGGAAGTCTCAATGTCCTATAACCTATTTTACAGCTCCATTAGAAATTAATGGCTGAGTTATTAATTCAGATATTTCAAACCATAAAAGTATATCGTAACACTAAATTTTAGTGTACCGAAATGTAAATTTACGTGATTATCAACTTTGTTGACGGCGTCATTCGCACCGTCAAGTTTGTTTTGAATCATGACCGCGATAAGACGTACTCGTGCGTTTTATTTTCCAAACAGATCTTATTAATCAAAAAATCATCAATGTTCGACAGCTTCTTATTAAGAGAACATTATACATTTGTTTTTATTAGTGCGCGAGTGATTGGAGAATTCGTAGAGGATTAAGTTGGCCGAAAGGATACGAAAGTTTGTTTCCTCTGGATTTCGCTTTGTGTAGAACTGAATACTGCTCCCCGGGATGGCTTAGTGAATTAAATAAAGTATTAGATTTGAGCAGTGAAAATGTTTGATGCAAAACAAAAACAAAATTGCTGACATAGTAATGGTGCAGTTATAATCCTGAAGCTATTTTATGTGAAAAGATTCTTGATTTGCTAGTAATTAATATGTGGTCGTAAATATTGGTGTGCACACTAAAAAAATCTCATTTTTGAAGGTGACGTAGTCGTCTATATTGACGTAATTGATCATGACACAAATTGAAATCTGAAACTTTATTAAATCAACGATGACGTAAACATGAAAACACCAAAATTCAGTTCCATTTTTAAATATGCACTGCAGTATTTTGTCACTTGATTTGATTTTACAGCATAATGATTTAAAATTACTCGAATGATGACATAATGCACCGCAGCACATTTGTTAAACGTCAAACGCAATGGGAGTAAAACAAAACATATATGAGCCAAGTAATTTATAGCTTTCGAGTGAAAACCTTGATATAACTATCAATTCAGTGCAATCACAATGTTCTTTGACTTGGCAAGTGTTAAGTGAATTTAGAGCATAAGAAATAAATATAAAAGAGTGTTTAGTGATTTGTATATATCATTGTGCCCGTGGTGGCATGCAGCTGCTGCTTGATCGATTTCATGGAAGATGTTCCTCTTACACCCGTCGATACAGCAATCAAGTATTTGAATGGAATTTTTTGTGGAATACAATTTCGAAGAATAAAATACAATGTGAAAATTTAACTTAAGTGTTCATTATTACTCACAATTAGTATCCGAAATAAATGAGTGCGGGGAATCCCTTGGAATGTTTGAGGTTATGTTGATATGCAATTATCAATTACGTCATGTTTGAAATTTACGGCACACAACATTGACACTAGTAAAATTACTAGTTTTGCTCACAAAACCACGAGTGTAAAATGAATTCTAACGTAATTTTGTGTCATTTTACTTGCTTTAATATGTCGGTCTTATATGACACAAAATTACACGATTTTTTCGAAGTGTGTGATTCTGCAAGTGTAATTCATTAGTGTATAGAAGATAAATGGTATAATTCCAGGAGGGAGACACTGAGTTATAAATATTAGATGGTAAGTTTTTTTTTTTCATTCCTGCATAATACCGTTTTGATTCATATTACGGACACTTAAGGCCTCAGTGAAGTTTAACCCAGCTTGGACAATACAAAATAAATCATTCTGTATGAATTCTTAGCGTTATCAAGCGTCGGAAGCCCTTAACTTTCTGATGGTGGGTAAAGAATACGCGTTCGCAACTTGAATAATTTTAAATAAATCAAAACGTGTGGCCTTTTCGTGATTATTATTCCGGACGCTCCCTCACTTTTGCCTCATATTCCGGACGCTATGATTCGAATTACGGACAGCTCATGATAATCATTAATGGAACAGTCAAATCATCAATTGAAATCGTTTAACCACTTAAGAGACGTCTAAGGTAGTTGGGCATTATAAATTTGCAATGATATTTATGGAAAAAAAACCTAATAAAACGAGCCTCGAAAATGAGAACTTTTGGACGGCGAAAATTGAAACATTTCGTGTGAAATGTTTCCCATACAAACGTGAGTGTCCGGAATATGAAGCTGTCCGTAATATGAATCAAAACGGTACATGTAATTTTAAAAACGGACGTAAAAAGGCGTCATTTGGTTCGCTTCTTTTATGAGCCTCTTAGTGAACTTAATTTTACATGATATTTTCTATAGTAAACTGTAAAGTTTCTAGCTACCTAATAAAGAAAATTCAAATTTTCAATCAAAAAATATCCTCTTCAATGTAAAGATATTGTAGTTCGTGCTAGTTCATGAAAATTCTACTTATTCTGATAATTTGATGCTGATCATTTAATTGTGATACAGTCGCCACTCCACATCTCGATATCTAAGATATCGACCATAGAGATAGGGAGATATCGAGATAAAGAATAAAGAACAAACAAACTTCCTTTCGAGTTCCCAAATTGTTCTGAATCATAATAATCGGGTCTAGTAACCTTTTTATGTTCATATCGGCATATGGACCAATGCACGAGTTTACTATCTGACGCTCCGTGTTATTTGTGTGATCATGGCAACGAGTGAATTCGGCACCGTTCAAACGTCAAATTCGTGAACTCGTGCACTGGTCCATGGAGAGAAAATTTAGAACAAAAAATTAGGGTGGGTAATGTCTGTTACATTACCGCGGGGTTGACGTAGGACTACTATGGACAAAACTTCGATCAATTCTGGGTCAGACTCTAACAACAGTGCGGTAGCTTTTTGCAGATGATAGGATGTTTGATGATAGATGACAGGTGCTGTGATTGTGAGTATTCAATTACGTTATGGTTTAAAGGGAGATCTGTTATTTGGTTTGGAAGCTTTTTCAGAGTTTCGGATTTCAAAGTAAAATGCTTTTAAAAAATCAGTACAGTGTACAAGACACGACCGCATGACTTTAACTACGCCATATAATTTGCTGCATTTGAATTTAAGTCAATTGTCATAATTGCAACCTTCCTTTAGTTATAATTCAGAATGTCAATTCTTCTTCTTCTTGGCATACCGTCCACACTTGGACAGAGCCTGCGTCTCAGCGTAGTGTATAAAGAGCACTTCCACAGTTATTAACTGAGAGCTTTATTTGCCAAAGTTGCCATTTTCGCATTCTTACATCGTATAGCAGGTACGATGAGACTTTACGCCCAGGGAAGTCAAGGAAATTCCACTTACGAAGAGATCCTGCACCGACCGGGAATCGAACTCAGACACCTTCAGCATGGCTTTGCTTTGTAGCTGCGGTCTTTAACCACTCTGCTAAGTAAGGCCCCTATTAGCAATTGTCAATTATTCTCAACAAATCAGATATTGTTTATCAGATATAGCAAGTATGTGTTATACACATTATTTATTTATTTATTTATTTCACCGTCTTCCGCTTGTGCAGTTCAGACTGTAACTTAATATTAACCGATTGACAAACATCTATTCAACAAATTAACAACAGATAAGTTCAATACATCAGCCTCAAATTAAAATAAGAAAACGAAAAATCAGAAACAAAAAGAACGAACATAACAGAAACTAGTAACATCTAATTTTTCAAGCGTATTATCATCAAATTAAATTTACGTAGGTTGCCAAGTGTCATTAAATCGATTAACAAACTCCCGATATTTCACTCCTTTCGGCCAAGTCGATGCGGTCATAGCTGTCTTTTTTAATTGCGTATCAAGAACAACTTTAAATGAAATGAAATCCAATGTATTTGAATTTCTACTTTTCGGCACCAGCCTAACGACGTCCAAGCATTTTGTAAGCGGTACATCAAGGTGTCGAGACACCATCTGGCTAATGTCGTTCACCGTAGCACGTTTGTCGATGTTGGTCAAGTATAATGAGAACAAACTCTCATCAGTTTCGGTAGGCAAATCTACACTCTCCTGCTGCTGCTTGGTGCTGCTGATGATCTCGTTGATCCCATCAAAAGGCTTAGGCGATGAGATAGGCGTGGATCGGTTGTGATGATCAATTGTATCATGCATTTCAACGATTTTTGATAGCGTTTGCATGATTACAGCTACGGTACTTTTTAGCTGCTTAACGTCTTCAACTATCGGATTAGACAGATCGGTGCTGGTTGCTACATCAGTGAAGTTGTTTTCTCTAAATCTGCAGAAGGCTGCCATACATGGGTCACACATCCAAATAATATTTTTCGAAAAACTGCATACATCTTTTTCACTCACACCAACACAACCGGCGTGAAACGATTCGGCACACATCCCTTCACACACCGTAAATAGGTCTGTTTTCATGTCGATTAGAAGTGAGCACTGTTTGCAATGACGTTCCATGATGAAAAATCGACGTGCCTATACAAAATAGGCTCTAACTTTCCGCGTACTAATTGCGAGTTGAGGTGCAGTGAATCCATTGAACTCGTTTGTTTTAGGAATGACGAGGTGTTTGCATTAATTAAGTGTGATAAAATAACACTTTTCGAACTATTTAACTTGACAAAAAAACGAAATCAACAGCGTACCGAAGAGTCTACACAACCACGCAAATTAACATACTGAAATCTTTAATAATCATTAGGAAATATAACACAATTAACTCTTTAGTGCACATTTGTTGGCCCTGAAAAGGACCGATTGAATTGTTGAATTCGAGTAAAACGAACACATTTTGACGGCGCTGGTTGAATCCTCCACGCCCGATGAGGTTTGCGTTGGCGATAACTATTGGCGCTTCTACGAGAGGCTTTGGCTGATTTTCTTCAGTCATCTCGTACAAACCTTGCGTTGGCGCTAGTCAATCTACAAATCTTGAGCAATTTCACAATCCGGATTTGCAGCAGCTTGATGATCAAGAGCTCTGTGGCACATGTAACGAGGAGCTGAGCAGGTTCGGCGGAGCTCTTACTAGGTCGAAAGCGAAAAAAGAATGAAACCGAATACTACGACGGAGGTATGCTTTATACCCTTAGAATAGCAGATGATGCTCCTCCTTTTCGTATTCTTCGCTTTTTGATCTGGGGAATAGGATAAATGAAATTGATGTCTTGGTAAGGGATTCAGTAAGTAAACGACATAAACCTTTGATGCCTTGTCTTTTGATTGAGGTCCTAATCAAGGAAATTCGTTAAGCCAGCAAAAAGTTATGAATTTAAAATACTTCATGCCAACGTTACGCTCTTGGTTTTAAAAATCCCATTTTCACTCCTGTAAAGAGAAGAAAGACGTAGTCCTACGTAAAAAAAATATTTCAATTACATGAACTTCGGTAAACTCATGATTCAAATTAAAGAAAAATCCCTGTTCATGAGGAACTTATTGGTTAAAAATCATTGATTCAAAGTAGAGGTGCAAAACGAACTACTTGAAGCCTTTCTCAATACATCCAGGTATTTTTTTTTTGTTTGTAGACAAAATTGTGAATCATGTCAGAGTTCAAAATTAAAAAAAAAACATACAAAATATAGAAACTCAGGCCTTAGTTGTGGCAGAATCAACCCTTTCTTCCAAATAAACAATAACTCCAGAACACAATTGATTATTGACGAACTGTAGACAAACCAAATTAGATGAATACTTTGCATAAAGAATTAGGAAAACGTTCCATGCATACTTAAAATATGTATATTTCAATAAACGAATTATTGAAAACAATCATATCACTCATTGGCGGCTCGTAACCTTACGTTTTATTTAAACTACGACTCTGAAAATGACGAATTTTGCATTCTCAGATTATAAAGCAAACAGTAAACGATAAAAACCACATATTTATTGCTGAAATTCATGAACAGGTGGATTTGGCGTTAGGGAATAGCTCACGGTGTGTTTCGTAGAGCAAGTTTATTACAAAAAAATAGGTAAGTCTGAAACTTCTCCACAATAAAGTCTAGGTTTCTCGCGTTCATTTGCTGCTAAAACCAAAATAATCGGTCGGGGGGTCCAGAGTAATTTTTTTTTTGATTTCGAGAGACTTGCACATATGTTTGAATTTGCCTATCTATGTGTTTATGTACATTAGGGCGGTTCAAAATTAAAAATTGTTTGAGAATTCAATCTCACATATGTTCCTTACTATCCTTGCTATGAAAATAGTGTTCTGTGAAATTCGCAGCTTTCTAGATAATGATTCAAGGTGGCCCAAAGACAATGTAGGTTTATATGGAAATTACTATAAAGAAATTTTGAGGTATGTTCCAAACACGCTTGTACTGTAATATAAGTACAAACTTATTATTCCATTGTAAAAGCTCATTCTTCAAACCATAATAAAGAAATTTGCTGAAGAGAGAAATTCAATTCGACAGATAGCAGAAGAGATATTCATGAGTTTGTTTGCTATTATTTAGCTTAACCCCTCTACCGGTAGCTTCATTTTTTCAGCACAAAAATATATATGAATCGCGATAACTTTTTTGTTTCTCTATATTTTTCCACCATTTTTTCACAACTTCTCAAAAACCTCTTCTTCTTTTGGAATCTATGTCGGTATTGACCATTGGTCAACTGGTTTTAAAAATATTTCGGTGTTCCTTGGGGGACCGACACTTCCCATATAAAATTTCAATATGATGTTTTAAAATGTTTTCAAGATCTCGTTACGGCTAGAGTGGTACTAAAAACATAAAAGCTCATTGCTCAAAAACAGTTACACCGATTTGTTTAATTTCTTCACAATAGACTTTCATCAAAGTTTAGTTTTGAAAAGCGTATAACCGAATATGAGAAGAAAATCTGTAGTCAGAGATAATTACGAGAGTTATCTATGCGTCGGTCCCCCAAGGAATTTTGGAATATCTCCAAATATAGATGACCAATGCTCAAAACCGATACAGATTCTGAAAATAAGAGAGTTTTTTGAGCAGTTGTGGAAATTTTTTTCACAAATATTGAGAAACAAAGAAGTTATCGCGATTTGAATATTTTAAAAAAGTGAAGCTGCCGGTAGAGGGATTAATATGGGGTTATAGTACTGCAAACAAGTACAAAAATCCCAAACCCATTTTAGCCGCATGATGTTAGTTTCTGATCTTTTCATAAGCACTGTGCCATTTAGAAAATAACATAAAAAATATAAGATTTGAAACTTCTCAAATACCATTCAAATTAGCGTATTGTTCAGCACCATGTGGCAAGTATATTACATGTCTTATCACATGCGAAGCCCTCTACTAGTTAATTCGAATAACTGAAATTGTGTTGTTTGAAAGGCGGATAAGTTACTTTTGTATCTAGGGGTCATGCACAAATTACGTCACGCTCCAAGGGGGGGGGGAGGTAGTTAAGCCATGCGTGACAAGCCTTACAAAATTATCAAAGGACTCATACAGAAAGTGTGACAAAGGGGGGGAGGGGACCGAAAAAATTGAAATTTAGCGTGACATAATTTGTGTACCATCCCCTACGAATAAAAAGAGAAATCTCGCATAATGTATGATCTCATCCTAAAAGCCATAGATTGTTATTACTGAGCAAACGAATGGATTTACACTTTTTTTTCACAATGCTACGAGGAAGAGAAGATCCTCCTCTGTTTCCCAGCGGTGACAGTTTTTATTTTGGTCCGTTTATCTGCTTAATAACAACGAGCTACACACTTGGTTATCAATAGTTTTAAGGGTGAATATACATAGAAGCCAAACCTCGAATTTTCAAAAGCACAAGTCTAGAGAAGCAGACAACCGGTAACTCACTGGTCACTCGCTGGTGGCGACTGATCAATAAAATGTTCAACGTAAAAGGTTGTCAGGTTCTCAAGATACAAATCTACAAACAAGCTCTTGAAAGTTCAAGGTTTGATATCGATGCATCTTCACCTATTAAAAATATTTCCTAATAACTTCTTACATCATTATGACCAATTTAAGTACGATTTTCAAGGTTTTTCGTGGACAATAACTAAAATGACGTTTGAGACAGTTTTGCAATTATGCGTATATCATATGTCATATATGCTTATTACAGCTCTTTTGAGCAAGAACAACTTTACCTTCCAAGCCAAGGTGTTCAATTATTTTGATCTTGCAGTTTTTCCCGTATCTATGTTCAACGCTATGTGTGTCGGTACAAAAACACATATCCATGAATACTTCAAACAAAATAAAAAAAAAATGTTCTGGACCCCCCGACCGATTATTTTGATTTTGGTCGCAAATGAAAGAGCAAAGTCTAATTGTTTTTAGTTCGAAATTTCAGGTTTACCTATTTTTTTGTAATAAAGTTACTCCACAAAGACACCGTGAGCTGCTGATATCAAATTTGATCAATTATTGTAATCCAACAATGTTCCAGCATTAATTATAGAAACTTGTTTGTCGTATAGAAATTGTTAACCAATGTCATGTGAAAAAACAGTGAAAAAGTGAATAGTTCATTTGATGGAATTTCCAATGTAATTTCTGAAATTAATTCTAGCTATACACCCCAACCTCTTTTTACGACCGTTATCGGGGGGTCGTAAAAAAAATCGGTCATAAAAAAAATCAGGGTTATAATTATGTTTTTGAAAAATGCAACGTCTAGATGCTGAAATACTGATTCGAGATGTTCGGCAAAGTTGAAGCATGGGTTGAGAACTTTCCAAAATTGCCGTTCAAGTTTTCATATTTTGGTAATAGATGGCAACACTGCTCGATTGTTATCAAAAGAGCCAATTTTATGGGGGTGTGATGAGCAAAAACCAAAAAAATTTAGAGATAACGATACCGAATGTTCACCAAAGTGAAAGGAAGTGTTGCGTGCCATACATTCGGCCGAATCACAAATGTTCATGTGGCTGGCAACACTGTTTAAGAAGAATAAAGTAAAGATCAAAACTATCAAACATGAGCGGAACAGAAAAATATAATGCTTAGCAACATAGCAATTCTCTTCAACTGTAATCCAGTTTTTCATGAAGGGTTCAAAATTTTTGTCGTAGCTGGCAACACTGCTTAAGTGAAATTGCGCCACCAGGCAGTACAAGTGTGCATGCAACTATTGTTTTGCGGATATCTCAGGATCCTGACCACTTAGAAAGATGGCGTCTTCGGCAAAGTTGTTCAGTAGCTCAAGGATTATCATTATAAACGCTATGAGGTTCAAAATTTTGCCACCAGGCGGCGCTAGTGAGCATGAAACTTTCGTTTTGCGGATATCTCAGGATCGTGGCCACTGAGAAAGATGGCGCCTTCGGCAAAGTTGTTCAGTAGCTCAAGCGCTATCATTATAAAAGTTATGAGATTCGAAATTTTGCCACCAGGTGGCGCTAGTGAGCATAGAATTTTTGTTTTACGGATAGCTCAGGATCCTGACCACTTAGAAAGATGGCGTCTTCGGCAAAGTTGTTCAGTAGCTCAAGGACTATCATTATAAACGCTATGAGATTCAAAATTTTGCCAACAGGCGGCGCTAGTGAGCATAGAAATTTTGTTTTGCGGATATCTTAGGATCCTGACCACTTAGAAAGATGGCGTCTTCGGCAAAGTTGTTCAGTAGCTCAAGCGCCATCATTATAAAAGTTATGAGATTCTAAATTTTGCCACCAGGCGACGCTAGTGAGCATAGAATTTTTGTTTTCGGATAGCTCAAGATCCTGACCACTTAGAAAGATGGCATCTTCGGCAAAGTCAGTAGCTCAAGGACTATCATTATAAAAGCTGAGAGATTCGAAATTTTGCCACCAGGCGTTGCTAGGGGCGCAGATAGCCGTAGCGGTAAACGCGCAGCTATTCAGTATGACAAAGCTGAGGGTCATGGGTTCGAATCCCACCGGTCGAGGATCTTTTCGGGATCGAAATTTTCTCGACTTCCCAGGGCGTACCTGCCACACGATATACACATGCAAAAATTGTCATTGGCATAGTAAGCTCTCAGTTAATAACTGAGGAAGTGCTGATATGAACACTAAGCTGAGAAGCAGGCTCTGTCCCAGTGGGACGTAACGCCAGAAAGAAGAAGAAGAGCTTTTATAATGATAGCGCTTGAGCTACTGAACAACTTTGCCGAAGACGCCATCTTTCTAAGTAGCCAGGATCCTAAGATAACCGCAAAATAAAAGTTTCATGCCTACTAGCAACGCCTGGTGGCAAAATTTTGAATCTCTTAGCTTTTATAATGATAGTCCTTGAGCTGCTAAACAGTTTTGCATAAGACGCCATCTTTCTAAGTGGTCACGATCCTGAACTATCCGCAAAACAAAAATTCTATAATCACTTGCGCCACCTGGTGGCAAAATTTCGTATCTCATAACTTTTATAATGATAGCCCTTGAGCTACTGAACAACTTTGCCGAAGACGCCATCTTTCTAAGTGGCCAGGATCCTAAAACAACCGCAAAACAAAAGTTTTATGCTCACAAGCGCCGCCTGTTGGCAAAATTTTGAATCTCATAGCTCTTATAATGATAGTCCTTGAGCTGCTGAACAACTTTGCCGAAGACGCCACCTTTCTAAGTGGTCAGGATCCTGAGCTATCCGCAAAACAAAAATTCTATGCTCACTAGCGCCGCCTAGTGACAGAATTCCGCAATTCAATGACCACCATATGTTAGCCCTTGAACTACTGAACAATTTTGCTGAACATCATGATCCTCTATTTTGAATACTTTTGAAGATAATGATCATTTATAAAAACGGTCGTTAATCTGAATTTCGGTCGTAAAAAAGTGGTCGGAAAAAGAACCGTCGCACAGTGGTTCCATTTGTTCTACGGAGCGGTCATAAATCATTTCACTTAATATCCGATGACAAATACCATCACAAATGGCCAAAATAATTGTTTTTGACGGTTAAAACTTCATCGAGGTTGTTGCCGTCATTAATATTACTTCAAAAACTCTGATTAAGGATAAAGGATGCGGAGAGCATATTGCAAAGGCGCTGTTATTTGAATAATTATATGCGCATTAAGTGACTTTTCAAGTATCTGTCTTTCCGTGTCCAAGAATAACCTAAATATGTAATACTTTATTCAAAAGGACCATGAAATCTATAAATTGAAAGCAATATATCAGGATTATTAACTACTGAAAAAGATTCCCTGCTCACAGTTGCTCATAGGTCTAGATTTGATATATGGCTAAGAACAGCCTTCAGACATTTACCTAAGTGCCGTATAAATACATACTAAATAAATACCAGTTATACTTATTAATTGTTAAGGCAAATTTCACAACGAATCTCTACACAAAAAAATAACGAACATGTCACTTAATGCAATTAAACTGTTTCAAATTGTTTCCAAAATTTACTACTGGGAAATTAATAATGAATTATTTTGAATAGTTTGTTGCTATTTTACTTTTTAATGATTCTCATAGTTTTTTCTGCGCTGGATCTGTAGAAACTGGAATATTGTTTAAGATTTTGTTATGATGCTAGTAATATAGATAATAATGTTTTCAAGTCGTTCCTCCCACACTTCGGGAAGTCATATCATATATATTAAATAGAATGACTGTTGTACCATAACTAATTTATTAGCATTTTAATGTCTCAGCGCCCTCACTGAAAATATCTATTAAATCAGTATACAATATTGCAATTGTATTCCTATCTAACTGAAGTAGTTACAGCGAAATTTTCCTTATTTGGTATATTTATCCCAGTTAGAAACCGACATATTGGTATGCGATAATTTCTATTAATATTTTGATTCTTGTCTCTTTTGGTAAAAAATAACAACTTTGAAGGCACCCTAGCAACTTATTTGCAAATATTTGCAGCTAGAACCTTCACAGGTTAATTTTTCTACTCAAACATGATCATTTGGTGGCACATTTTTGATTAAATGTGATTAAGAACATATTCAAAAACGTACTTCAAATAAAGTAGTGTAATAATAAAGTGAGTATATTTCTATCCTCATTACACACATCAATGCTGCCTCCTAGATGACACATTAGACTCTGAAATGTACCGGAAGTGATAGATTTACATCTGTTCTAAGGTTCTGTAACCTAAACTGATTAAAAAATCAATTGATTCTGGTTCACGAAGGCAGTGCACAAAATGTAGAAATCGCTTAATTTTTCACGTATTTTTGAAACATGTAAAATATACTCCATCATTCATGGCTCTGCTACAAATATTATATGGGAACGTCTATAAGATTTATATTTTTACATTCTTGAGATCATAGTTGATCCATGAAAAAGTAAGGGAGTGAAAAACAAGACAATTGATTTTTCGATTTTTGACCTATGGGCGGTACCACTGTGCGTCGGTAAAAAAAACGGTCGTAAAAAGAGGTTGGAGTGTATTAGTGTTCATTTTTGAAGTCTTGGACGAGTTTCTGCCAAATTCTTTGAATGTTTTTGCTTGTTATTCCTAGCCGCCTCTGGCTTATCATTCGGAGGAGTTTTGGTGTGGATCTTTCAGAAGGCAGGTTTAGGATTCCTATTATAGCCGTACATTACTGCAGAAAAATCACTAGTAATTGGTCCTGGTTTTCGTCATTTTTTTTAAATATTTTGGACAAAAAAATCATCCCAAAGTCGCTTTCTAAGTTTTGGCAGGATCTTCTACAAAACTTTTCCCAATTTTTTTTTTGTGTTACGCTTCGACAGCATGTGCACAACGCGGAGAAAAATGGAGCAAGTGACCTGATAGAAAATCACTTGGAGCGTTCGTCATTGCACTTTGCGTGCAACCACCACGTCCATGAGCTGATTTTAGCGAGTATGTTTCAAAGTGCCCACATCCGAACCTTAAGTTAAGTTGTTTGCTCGCGTTAAAAACGCATGGACTACGTTGTACCGTAAAACGGGGTAACTTTGATAGTTTTTTTTAAGAAAACATCAATATTTATGCATGCTGTTTCAAATAATTATAATTTATACTTTAAAAACATTCTAGCTATCGATTGCACTTGATAGATTGCCAGAAGATTTATTCTGAATGAATATATTATTTTTCATATAATCGGTCGGTTTTCTGTTTTGGGGTAACTTTGATAATGGAGTATAAATCGAACAAAATTGAATGAACTACGGAACATTTATAGGGTGTTGCATATCTCTAGGCGTTTAACGCTATATGGATATTTCTGAAAAATGGTCCCAGTTTGTAAAAATGGTCTTCGCTAAGAGCTTTGAGACCGAATTCATGTTCTACTATAACTAGGCTGTCATGGATTTTTTTTTCCTTGTCTGTAGAGCCTTTTACCCACTGCGTCCAATAATTAGGAATATTGTGGTATGACCCATATTTAATTTTGTGTTCATCAAATATCCTCTCACAATTGAGATGTGGTGGACAATGGTTGATGGAGCACGTTATCCCAACTAGGCTCAACTCGTTTTATAAAGTTTATTACCCTGTTTGGATTGCATTGCCAAACTTCGGAGGGCTCCTATAACCCTTTTCCAAATATTGACAACCTTTGATTGAACAATGCTCCACAGCTGCAAAGCAAGTATTCAGCGGTTTCGTTTTCGTTCAAACAAAATCGACATTCTGAGAATTGGATTTCTCCAATCTTGTAAAGGTAATACCTGCTCGGGCAGTGACCAGTCATCAGACCGGTTATTTCCCTGGTATTCTTTTTATTAAGATTTAATATGGCCCGGGCTTTTGACAGACTGGGTCTAATAAATCTTTTCGCTTGCTTGGCTGTATCCGTGGCATTCAAATTAGTTTCTACCATGGACATTTCCCAAGTTCTTAGTTTCATCCTAAGAGTACTCTCAGGAACTCCACAAAAAGGTTCAGGGCCGACGAAGCTCGAAGCTGCACCCTGTCTTGCTAGATTGTCGGCAATTTCATTCCCTTCAATACCACAATGGCCGGGAACCCAGTACAACGTTACTTCGTTCCTACTGGCCAATTGCTTCAAAGAGAGAATACATTCCCACACTAACTTCGATTGACATGTAAATGTCTTTAGCGCATTTAATGCTGCTTGGTGCTTGACTGTCCGAGAAAATACAGATCTCAGCAAACCTGTGATTCCTTTTGAGACAAACATTTGTGCATTCTAAAATTGCTTGAATTTCAGCCTGAAATACAGTGGGGCTGCATCCCATAGCTATAGACTTACCGTTTTGATTCATATTACGGACAGCTTCAAATTCCGGACACTCTCGTTTGTATGGGAAACATTTCATACGAAATGTTTCAATTTTCGCCGTCCAAAAGTTCTCATTTTCGAGGCTCGTTTTATTAGGTTTTTTCCATAAATATCATTGCAAATTTATAATGCCCAACTACCTTAGACGTCTCTTAAGTGGTTGAACGATTTCAATTGATGATTTGACTGTTCCATTAATGATTGTCATGAGCTGTCCGTAATTCGAATCAAAGCGTCCGGAATATGAGGCAAAAGTGAGGGAGCGTCCGGAATAAGAATCATGAAAAGGCCACACGTTTTGATTTATTTAAAATTATTCAGGTTGTGGATGCGTATTTTCTACCCACCATCCGAAAGTTAAGGGCTTCCGACGCTCGATAACGCTAAAAAATCATACAGAATGATTTATTTTGTATGGTTCAAGCTGGGTTATACTTCACTGAGGCCTTAAGTGTCCGTAATATGAATCAAAACTAATACCGGGACCAAAAACTCCAGCCCCGGTATTTTCGCCCATTTTTGACCCATCGGTGTAAAATACAACAGACCCTGGACGTAAACTTGGCCCACCAGATTCCCACGTATTGCGGTTTGGTTTAACCACTTTGAAGGGCACATCATAGTTTGTCTTCGTTATCATCCAGTCTTCTACTGTTTTTATATCTGAGTTCAAGTTGAATTCCTTGATGATCTTCAAGTGTCCCATCAGATCACCATCTAGTATTTTATTGTAACGGATAAATTGCAAGGCATTTTTTGCAGCTTGCAGTTTAACAAATTGATGCAAAGGTAGTAAATTGAGAAGGGCATCCAAAGCAACTGATGGTGTGCTTTTCATTGCCCCAGTCATAGATATACACGCAAGCCTTTGTAACTTAGCTAACTTCTTTTGAGTGGTTACCTCATTTGTTTTAGGCCACCACACCAGTGAAGCGTAAGTAATTTTAGGTCGCACTATTGCTGAATAAATCCAATGTACCATGTTTGGGCGTAGGCCCCAGGTTTTCCCCAAGGCTTTATTGCAATAGAAGTATTATGTCGTTTTCGTTTTTAGGAACTGGGTCGGTGATCAACACATAAACAAACAAACGTCAAGCAAATTGTAGTTCGGTCGAACCTGAATCGGGTTGGGGTTGAAACTGTGATTCAGAACGGGTTGCGCCAGTTCCAACCTAGGTTCAAAAACGAATTCGATATTAGATTTAGAACGCTAGGGGCGCTGTTAGTCCCATACAAGGGTTGTGATAGGGACAATTCAACCACAGTAGCCTTGATTTTTGTTGGCGCCAACCATCGGTACTCAAAGTGTCAACGATTGTTTTGGTTTTATTTACCGTTTTGATTCATATTACGGACACTTAAGGCCTCAGTGAAGTATAACCCAGCTTGGACCATTCAAAATAAATCATTCTGTAAGATTTTTTAGCGTTATCGAGCGTCGGAAGCCCTTAACTTTCGGATGGTGGGTAAAGAATACGCGTCCGCAACCTGAATAATTTTAAATAAATCAAAACGTGTGGCCTTTTCATGATTCTTATTCCGGACGCTCCCTCACTTTTGTCTCATATTCCGGACGCTTTGATTCGAATTACGGACAGCTCATGATAATCATTAATGGAACAGTCAAATCATCAATTGAAATCGTTCAACCACTCAAGAGACGTCTAAGGTAGTTGGGCATTATAAATTTGCAATGATATTCATGGAAAAAACCTAATAAAACGAGCCTCGAAAATGAGAACTTTTGGACGGCGAAAATTGAAATATTTCGTGTGAAATGTTTCCCATACAAACGAGAGTGTCCGGAATTTGAAGCTGTCCGTAATATGAATCAAAACGGTAGTCATTTCGTTGTGCATGAGAAGTAAACCGAGTAAAAGCGAAAGCAAATGTTGTTGAAATGTAAGGAAGAATGGCTAGAACAGTTGGAACTGAATGAAACATCATTTATTTACTTCTTCCACATTATAAGAACGGATCCGATTGTGTTGAAAATATATTTATTGATCAATCTTTATCATTCACGTTCGTGATCGTCGGAAGGATGAGCAGTTGGATTTTTGTATTGTAGAGTAGATACTCCATCTCTTGTTTTTCCCCTCCATCGTATAGCCATTGAAGAATAATGTGGTTTTTTTTAAAGGATATAATTGAACAAGAAGTGATTAATAAAACATATACAACTCCCAATGTTGAACGCATTTCTGTTTTGTGGTTTTTATATACTTGTGTCTTTAAATAGTACTTGTACGCACTCGAACCGCTTACATGGAACCATATAGTCTAAAGGACTTAAGATAAAATAATTCTTTGTAAAATTTCGTTAATTTCATGAAACTTTTGAGAGATGCCATTTTGAAGCCATATCCAGCTCTCGTATTAAACACGGTGCCATCTAAAGTAATCTTCATTGTTCATTGTTCATTGTTTGTTAGTTCAGGTTTATTTTGATAGGTAATAATTATAAGTCTATGATGATACAATCGCATACGAAAATAGCTAATAGAAAACTAACGATCATTGCTTTGCAAAATTTCTGTTCTAGTTTTTTGGCTCAAAATTCAAGCATTGCTCATGAAAATCTTGATAATTCTGCTTTAAACTTGCCATCCATTGCGCGGCCATCACAGTATCTGTAGGGAATCTGAAATAGAAAGTGGTTTTATCATGTAATTTTGTGATTTATGAGCGTTCGTCTCCTGTGGAACGACACACCCAGGCGGGACTTTCGTCTGTACGTTGAATCAATAAAAATATTAGTAGTAGAACGCTAATGGCGTTGTTGTCACAAAACTGATTTTAATTATTATTACCTTAAATTATGGATTTCCATTGTTTGTTCAATACCATGTCGTTGTTTTGGTTTCTAAAATTAATCTGACACTTTGAGGCCTGGTACTCAAGCTGTCAGTTCGTGGCAAGCTAGATGTTGGTAACACAAACAGCAGCGACATTATCATTCTTAGGTTAATGCTTCTACTGTTGAATCACAACTCTTGAGAGCACACGAAAAACCCATTTTGGTAACAAAACACTTCATTCGCGTACAATGGTAAGAACGTTGATTGAATGTATATTTTGGTTTCGAATGCATGATTTGCTATGATTGAGTTGATGAAAATTTGACACTTTGAGTACCATCACAAAAATTGGCATACTAGATGTTGGTCACAAGATTTGCAGCGACATTAGCGGTCTAATTTATTATGTCTATTTTTATTGCAGACCCACAGGGCATTTGTACCCTTAGTTATGATCTTATTTAGATGAGAATTCCAGTTCAATTTCTTGTCCAGAGTTACACCAAGGTGTTTTACTTCTTCCGAGAACTGAATTCGAATTCCATCCAAAAAAGGCTGTTTGAGGTTCACCTTTTTCCTCCTTGTAAAAGGAACAATAACTGTTTTCGAAGGGTTTACATTTAAGCCCTCACTTCTGCACCATTTGAGAGTACTGTTTAACGCAGATTGCAACCGATTGGAGATTGTGTCATCATATTTTCCACGAATCACAATGGCCACACCATCTGCGTATCCAATAACCTCAAAACCTTGATCCTTTAGATTTTTAAGGAGTTCGTCTACTACTAACGACCAAAGTAAGGGCGATAATACTCCTCCCTGAGGACATCCCTTCTTAGATCTTATAGATAGTTGCGCACCTCCTAGATCAGCAGATATCTCCCGATCTCTGAGCATAGCCATTACCCATTCAATAATGCTTTTATCCAAGTCCCTTGTTTCCATTGCTGATCTCATGGAGCTGTAGGATGCATTATCGAATGCTCCTTCGATGTCGAGAAATGCAACCACGGCTATTTCTTTGGCTTCAAGTGATTTCTCGATCTTACTCACTAGCGTCCGTAGTGCTGTAATAGTAGATTTACCCGTTTGATACGCAAATTGATATTTGCAAAGAGGCATTTCTATTAAGCTTGTTGACTTGATGAAATCATCAATTATTCCATTTTTCCAATTTTTTCCATTGTCCTTAGCAAAACAGACGAAAGGCTTATGGGTCTAAAGGCTTTGGGAGTTGTTTTATCCCTTTTGCCAGCTTTAGGAATAAAAACAACTCGAACCTTTCGCCACGCCTTAGGAATGTAAGACAGTGTAACGCTGGCCTTAAAAATTTCAGTAAGGAGCGGACAAAGCGCCTCCTTCCCTTGTTGTAGCAGAGCTGGGAAAATTTCATCATTTAAAACTGCCATCCTCCTTTTTGACGCTGCCTAGACCATTGGAGTGGTCTTTCGAAAGGACTTCATGGAGCCTTGCGGCAGTAGGGGCACTGTTGATGTTTTCACATACCCGTCTCCAGTCCTTACGTTTGGCTTGACGTAATTCTTTGTTATATTCTGTTAGAGCTTTTTTGTATTGAACCCAATCAAATGTTATTTTTGCTCTATTGAATAACCGCCTGGATTTCTTCCTCAATTCTGCCAATTTGTCATTCCACCAAGGCACATCCCTGTTAGAGGACCTTTGTTGAATAGGACAGCTAGCATGGTACGATGAGATCATTTGGTGAATGATCCCATCTGAGGCCTTATCCAGTTGAGAAACAGTCGTAAACTGTTCACCATCGTATGAATTTTTGTTTATTAAATGAAAACGATAGAGGTCCCAGTTGGTTTTTTTAGGGTTTCTATAGCTTTCTTCTATTGCTGATCCAGCTTTATAATCAAACCGGATGTGTTTGTGATCTGACAATGATTCTTCATTGGAAACATGCCAATTCACAATATTGCCCGACAGTAGGTCACTACAGATCGTAAGATCCAGCACCTCCTGTCGGATAGCATTTATAAAAGTAGGAGAATCCCCTCTGTTACATAGGTCAATTTTGATGGACGATAAGTAATTCAAAAGATCTTCTCCTCTTTTATTGATACCCGTGCTGCTCCAAATTGTATGATGGGCATTTGCATCGCACCCCATTATAAATTAAGCGTTTATTTTTCTACAGTAGTTTACAAAATCAACGACCAAAGATGGAGGCACGTCTTCAACGTCTCCGGGAAAGTAAGCAGAAGCAATACATACCTCCGTTCTTCCACGAATTGTTGGTACCTCAATCTTAATCGCAACAATGTCTCTTGATATAAATTCTGTAATTGGGACAAATTTTATGTCCCTATTTACTAAAATTGCTGTCCTTGGTTTGGACTGACTATCGTCATACAAAAGTTTACTATTTTGCGAAGAGCAGCCAAGTACCCTACCATTATTTACCCAGGGCTCTTGAATTAGTCCCACGCCAATATTTTCTTTCGTGAACCTTCTATTGAGCACTGCTGACGCATCCTTTGCATGGTGAAGGTTCACTTGAATAATTTTTATAAGATTCATGTTTGTAAATCATTATTTTTAATTACTGATTTTATTAGCATAGACTTACCTTCTTTCCAGGGGCACTCTATTCCCGTTCCAGACGGCATTGAATCGTCGACTTCTTAATTGTACTGGGTATATAACTGGTGGTTTTTTTGTTACCATGGGCATTTGATTGCCCTTGGATGTTTAAGGGGACACGGGAGACCGTGTTATTTTCCCTATCTTTCGTCTCACTCTAACAATAATCATCATAACTTTGTGGAAGCAAATCTCGAGTTTTAGTGAACCGATGAAGCTGAAAATTTATCGGGTTGTGCACTACATATATAGAATCATAGCGATACATTTTTGCATCGATATATGGAGTGGTTCTTGGGATTTGCTTCTTGAAATGGATAGGGTGATTATGATGACGTCCCGTGCGGCCTTAAACCTCCGTGCCCGGCACATGTTTGATGAGAGTTGACCTGTTCAGTCGTTTTTCCCGGAGAGGGTTTTAGAAGCCCTCTGCCAAGCCTACTTGTCTCTGGAATTGTTAAGTTTTGTTGGACTTGAATAGAATCCATGACAGTATCTTCTGGGACATTCTTAGGGTTTTGATCAGAAGCAATTATTTTCACAGGGCGTTTTTTTTCATGAGAATCTGCCCGTATCTGTAGTTAAGTACAAACTGCCTTTCACCAAGTTTACGCAAAGAAGAGTCATCAACAGATAGCACAAGCTCTACATGATCACCTTTGACGTGGCGCTCAAGATTCCTCCGCGTGTCAGTGTAGAGATTGTCATTCTGACTCTCAATGAGTGAAAGTATCATATCATTGCTATACTTTGCACTAAATGCGAAGAAAGAGACTAGCTCGTCGGGACGAGGGATTTTATCTTCGTCCACAACCACCAGGTCAGCTTCTTCCCAAAGGCTCAAAGACGGGACCTTGTTCTTAACCCAATCTGCAGTGTGTTTATCCTGGCATGTGAGCACTAAAAACCCAGGCCGGAACCTACAGCAAGCAAATTTTGGTTTGAACTGTTCCCGTCTTTGTTGTATAACCTCCAGCAAAAGAGCTTCTTGAACAACTTGTTGTTGGTTGTTAGAAAGCTCTACAGCAGAATATTTCTTAGGCATGATCCCTACCCTTACCCTACTGGCAATTTCACCATACGATGGCGCTGAAAGAGCATCACGTACCCTATCGCGCATTGTTTTTGAATCGCGTGAGTGTCTAGAGTTTATCGAATCCCTAGCATTTACTCCCACGTTGCGATCGGCTGTTAATGTTTCGTTCGATTGGAAGGCAATATTAGAACGTACCTCCTGGGGAAGAGCTTTAGCAACCCTGTTACCCACGTTTCGGTCGATTATTACCATTAAATCCGATTGGGAGGTAATAGTGTTACTTACCTCTTGGGGTTGGGCTTTATCAACCCTGTTACCCACATTCCGATCGGCCGATGTCATCGCATTCAATTTGGAGGCGATATTCGAACTTACCTCCTGGGATTGGGCTTTATCAACCCTTTTGCCCATGTTACCTGCTTGTGGGGGCCTGACGTCCCGAATCTTTTTTGGGCCGGCTTTTCATCGCTGCTGATGGTGCGGTCCAGATCATTCCTCTGCCTTTTCGGAGTACCGTAAAACGGGGTAACTTTGATAATGCGGGTAACTTTGATAGTGCGTAACCCACCACAAACTAAACGAAACATCATAATTTCTGTTAATCTGTTAAGCAAAACGAATGCAAAACTAAAGAATATTAGTATGACACTTCATGAAAGAGCGGTTTTCATTTGAATCAAGAACATATTAGCCTTTTTATGCGAATTTTAGCATTTTCGAAACGCTTACAAACAATCTGTTCTACGATCACTATTTGATGTAGTTTTGAATAGTTGGCCACTTATTTTTGACAGCCTAGTTATCATAGAACTTGCAATCGGTCTCAAATCTCTTAGCGAAAAGCATTTTCACAAACTGGGACCATTTTTATAATCTAAGTCACAAATTTCCATATAACGTTAAACGCCTAGAGGTATGCAATGCCCTACAAATGTTCGTTATTCATTCAATTTTGTTCGAATCTTACTCCATTATCAAAGTTACCCCAAAACAGAAAACCGACTTTCGATTATATGAAAAATTATATATCCATTCAGAATAAATCTTTTGGGAATCTATCAAGTGCAATCGATAGCTAGAATGTCAGTACTTGTTTTAAAAATATAAATTGTAATTCTTCGAAACAGCATGCATAAATATTCAAGTTTTCTTCGAAAAAACTATCAAAGTTACCCCGTTTTACGGTACTAGTAGAAGCCGCAGCATGGGAGTAAGATTTATCATTTTGAGGTATGACGATTTCTGAACACGTTGCTTCACTCAACTGGACACCATTACTAGTCTGAACTATAAACTGAGTCACTTAATATGTACCGTCAAACGGGTATCTTTGATAATGCGGGTAACTTTGATAGTGCGTTACCCACCACATACTAAACGAAATATCATAATTTATGTTAATCGGTAAAGCAAAATGAATGCAAAACTAAAGAATATTAGTATGACATTTCATGTAAGAGCTGTTTTCATTTGAATCGAGAACATTTAAGGCTTTATATACAAATATTAAAAATTGATACGATTTTAGCATTTTCGAAACTCTTACAAACAATCTTTTCTACTATCACTATTTCATGTAGTTTTGAATAGTTCGTCACTTATATTTGATAGCCTAGTTATAATATAACTTCAATATGGTCTCAAATTTCTTTGCGAAAACCATTTTTACAAACTGGGACCATTTTTGTAATCTTAGTCAGAAATGTCCATATAGCGTTAACGTTCAACGCTCCGTCATCATAATCATTGGCATCATCGAAACTTCAAAAGCAGTTTTTCTGTTCAAAACTGAAAATTATTCGACGAAAATGTGTTCACTGTGTTTCTGTTGGGGAATAGAATACATTGAACACATTTCCCTGTATATTTTCTTGATTATGAATGAAAAAACTGCTTTTGAAAATTCCGAAATCAATGACGGATCCTGCCCCCTTAAATGCCTAGAGGTATGCAGCGCCCTATAAATGTTACGTAACCCACTCAATTTTTCTCGATTCAAATGAAAACAGCTCTGACATGAAGTGTCATACTAATATTACACTAAGGTTTTTTTTACACGGTCCCCCGTGCCGTGCAAAAAAAACCGTGCTAATTCTGGAATTTGTGTTAAAATAAACCGTGGTAATTCTAGAATCCGTGGAAAAAGTACCGTGTTAATTCTGAAATCCGTGTGAATAGGAAACAAAGCCGTGTTAATTCCGAAATCCATGTAAATCAGTAAAAAAAACCGTGTTATTTCCGAATTTTGTGCAAAAAAAGTACCGTGTTAATTCCGAAAGGCGTGTAAAAAAAGCCGTGTAAAAATAAAGCGTGCAAAAAAAAAACGTGTAAAAAAAGACTTAAGTGTATTCACTTTTGCATTCGTTTTGCTTAACTGATTAACAGATATTATCTTATGTCGTTTAGAATGTGGTGGGTCCCACTCTATCAAAGATACCCCGTTTTACGGTACTCCAATGCGTTTGAGCATTAAGCTAGATGCTAGAAAGAATGATGCCGGATGTCTACATACGATTTTTTACAGAGCCCCTCATTTTGAGTACTACTACCTCGATTTTCATAAAATTTTGGAAAACTGCTTAGGACGACTTCATTTCATCTTAGGTAGAACCATGGACAAGACAAGGGAAGTACAACAGTATGCCTAAAATATTCATTAGCTCTATAAATTCTGCACCACATTCACGTTTCCCAAACCCCACTTCCTGTTACCTACGTGAAAAGCTAAGCATCCGGATTACAAATGCAGGTCAGCTCAGGTCCGATCCCTTTCACCCCGAATACGACGACAACGACAACGAGGCAACCGAAACGGATATAGCCTTTCAATCAGTGGATGCCATGCCTGCCTACATACTTTTGACAGCTACACGTCAAACCTTTGGCGTCGGTAAACAAGGACAAAGGGGGGAAAGTCACCATTAAAGGTATTTACATAACAAATCCATCGGCTCCGACACGAAACTTGAGGCTGTTACGCTCGACTGATAACCTAATCAGGATGTGTCAATAGAACGTCCCCCTGGCGTCCGTTCGGTGTCCACCATTGAACCGGGACAGGTTGACTCGCTTCCGACCAAAGAGCATTTCCAGCTCGAAACGCAAATAAAAATGATGAGTTTATAAAGCTCTATCACAAAATGTTCACATATTTTATCGTCAGTAAAAATGAAAGAAATGTTCATTTTGCCTGCACTATGCGGGTAAAATAAACAGTTGTTGGTGGTAAAAAGAACATAATACAAAATACTTGCAATGCTGAAAGAAAATCTATATATCTCGCATAACTTATGATCTCGCCCTAAAAGCCATTCGTAAACGAGTGTGTAGTTCGTTGTTAACGTTCAACGCTCGCTCCGTCATCGTATTCATCGTTGCCATCGAAACTTCAAAACCAGTTTTTCTGTTCAAAACTAAACATTATTCGATGAAAACGTGTTCACTGTGTTTCGGTTGAAGAATAGAATACAGTGAACATATTTTCCTGTAAATTTTCTTGATTTTGAACGAAAAAACTGTTTTTGAAAATTCCGAAATCAATGACGGATCCAGCCCCCGCAAATTAAGAGGAAAATAACCATCATCGTTTTACAAATTTTCAAAACCAGTTTGTTTGCTCAAAATTGGAGCAATGGTCATTTGGTTGGTTGGTTGGTTGGTTGGTTGGTTTGCTCTTGCTATCTGTAATGCAATGGTAGATTCAATGAGAATTGCTTTAATTTTGAGCGAAAAAACGGGTTTTTGATTTTCGATTATTGCAAATGATCGAATGATGGATTCTAGAGCCTTTATGGACCAAGATAAAAACGATCACGACTGGATGATAGAGATGAATTGTGAAATGACGTGTAAATCCATTCGTTTGCTCAGTAACAGCAAGCTACATCCTTGGTTACCAATAGCTGTTACGGCGAGATCTTAAATTGAGCGAGATTGGGGAATCCGATTTTTATCCTGTAAGTTTTGCGCGATTTGCTTTTTAAGCTGGAACGACTCCAAAGACTTCAATGGAAGCTTGAAAAGCTGATAGGAAACGTCAAAACCTGTGTGGTTTAATCAAAATTTAAATAATTCACAATCGTCATATTTCGCTTGCATTCCCGTTTGCCGCAGCAGCAGCAGCAAGGGAAGGAGAAAAATGTCCGATTTGGACTTTCACCCGGAACTCACACTATTCCCCGTTGGATTTCCGGCTCAGAGGGAGAAACGTCTTGAAGATGGATGGACCGCTGCTGAGGGGTTGAGCGATTGCCTTTGTTTCTTCGGTTTTGACGCCGCTCGTCAGAGGAAATGCGCGCTTTTCGGTTTCGAAGGAATTCCTACGGAACGACATCCAGACCATGAATGGCCTCTGTCGGTTGGATTATTAGGAGGAGAAATAAATTTGAATATTTGATAGCTTCTACTTGGAAACTGGTTTCAGACCGAGCGAGAGCTCCATTCGTCACCTGGTGGCGGACTTCGTCGAAAGGGGGAAGTCATGAAATTCTTTTCAGTGGTACAAGTGGCTTTAAAGTCGATCCCCTTATAGTTTGAAAAGGGTGCCAAAGAAGAGATGTTCATTAGACTTATCAATGGAAATGAGATTTGACTGATGAAGTCGTTTTGTGGTGGGAGTTGGAAATTGCAAAGTGCCTTTAATGATTCAATTTTGTGTTTTGCTCGCAGCAGAGATGGTGGAATTTACTTGCATTTCAAGGCCAATTTCAGGGGTGATAGTAACTGTCTTAAAAACGGGTCTGAAATTTGGAGATCTAATACTGGAAAACAGATTAAAGATTGTTATCATAAAGGTTTTTTTACTTTTCAAAGAATCCGGTCAGAATTTTCTCTAAGCATATTTAGGACGGTTTTTTCTTGAAATAATCTCTGTTTGAGGTTATGGCTTTCAGACTTAAACCCATGACGGGGTTGGTAGTCCAATGGCTACCGCTTCTGCTTCATAAACAGGAGGTCGTAAGTTCAATCCCAGTCCTCGTCCCTTTCGTCGTACTTTGTAGTTGTATCTTTCACTTGTTTCTATCTTTTACACTTAATGTATCACAGATGATCTATCACAGTTCAAAGCATTTGCTAGAACCAGAGACGGACGAAACAATCGTTTCTCTACGCTTCCATCCTTCCATCATTATAGCATGCCTTTCCTTACGCCTGATATATAGGCAGTCTGCTAACCAAACTGCAAACTTCTCTGCCATATATTTACCACCCCTACACCTTCCCGCATAAACTGGTGTAGATGCAGGGGTATATCCGGTCTACTGTGGGAGCCAGTTTGATGCATCATCAATTTCTCTCCCTCATTGGTCTGCATTCTGAAGTGGCAGCCGCCATTGTTGCCTAAAAATAGAAAATCGCCAGCACGAGGGTGTCTGTTAGTCCCAAGCAGTCATCTCATTAATTTCTAGTGTAAGTGCAGCTGATCTGGCGATACTGGAGTAGCAGGGTGGCCAATCAAGCTCAAGCTCAAGCTTTCAGGCTTAAAGCATTACCCCAAAACATCAATATCGCTGTTGTACCTCCAAAAAATATAAACGGAATCTTTAAAGATGCTTTCGCAGAAATTTCTGATCAACTACTTAATGGTCGTCTTACCAAAAAAATGTCCAAGAGGCAATGGTTGGACATCGTTTGGTTCGCTGATATGGGACGGAAGTTTAGGAATCCATCTGTTGCTGTCAGGAGAATGCCGAATTCCTCGAATATCAGCCGGATGGTTCTGATGACGATGTTCAAATGGTGCTCCGACGTTGATCCCGAACTGCTGGACCTTAAGGTTGCTGACAACAAACACCTCAGTTTTGTGATGATACTGCAGCTTGACCAGGTCCGTCACAATCGGGCTCAGATTGTGTACCACTTCTAGTACTGCATTTCGTCCCTCGGTAGTACAAAAGGTACCCAAGTTTGACAGATCGCAGTACACTTTTCACGGCATTCTAGATTACCTTATGAGCCATAAAATTTTGGGCAACTGCAAGGGACATGGAGGTCTTTAATTTGACTCCAGTCATGCATGATTCAATGATGTCTAGCGATTCCGCCGTCAGCATCTCCACCTCCTCCGCAGTCTCGTCAGTTATCGCAAGAACGACGTCATCTGCGAACCCGACGATCTCGACTCCATTCGGCAGCGTCAAGGTTAGCACTCCATCGTACATCATACTCCACCGTGTTGGACCAAGCCTTGATCCCTGTGGAACTCCCGCCGTTACTTTGGTTGACATCCGTCCCTGGTTTGTGCCGTAAACCAGTACCCGGTTCTGAAAGTAGCTTTGCACACGCGATGCCCATTCGGAGCATCCACCGTCGAAGTCTTTTTACGATATCCGAACTGCCTTTTCGAGAATCCGTTCTCGCCTTCCGTGTAGATCGTCAGACTGCCGGGGATGACCTTCTCCAGAAGTTTACCAAGAGTATCCAGCAAGCATATTGGTATTTATGAACCAGGATCTCCTGGCGGTTTTCCCAGTTTTGGCAGCAACACCAGCTTCCGCTAGACACTTATGCAACGCTGTCCTAAATAAAAATATCTTGGAACGCCAAGATTGCTGCCTTTAGCGCTAAGTTAGGGATACCATCTGGCCCGGGAGCTTTATTCAGCTTCAATCCTTTCGCAACCGTCTTCAACTCGGCGTTAGAAACTTAGATGCCGGCATTTCCTTCATCTACGGCAGCGTACGGTGTGGGGGTCAAGCGGTGGGAGCATGCATAGGAAAGAGACCGTCCACTATCAACTAAGTGCCCCGAACAGTTGGTGTTACTGGGCGCTTGATTTTCGCCATAACTACTCGATAGGCGTTTTCTAGGGATTTTCGTCAGCTTCCCGGCACAGTAACAGTTCGATTTACTCGTCGCTATCTCCCGTTTGAACGTGGCTCTAGCCAGCCGGTAGGTCACCTTACGCTCTTCCTTACTGGCCTTAGAGCTAGATCGGAAACTATCTGCACGCATCTTCTGGCTCTTAAGCATGCTGCACGGAAGGTGCTGAGCCTGCCAATCCACCAGTAGCAGGACGCCGCTGATTCCTTGGCTCCAATTTTCTCGGCATAGTTGCGTCACATGCTCTCTTCAACGCTTCTGTCATCTCTCCTCTATCTATGTTTGGAGCGTCGCTTACTGCTCGGAGTGCTTGGACAAAAAGATCCTTGTCGAAATCCTTTGCCTTCCACCTACGTTCTCCGTTCCTCTTTTGCCATACTGCACAACTTCTCTGGCCAACGCATTAGTGGAACGTTTGTGGTTACTTTGGATGTATTCTTCGCCAATTTTCCAGTTTATATTGTTGCATCCGCGATGGACTGCAAAACGTAACGTCAATGATGGATTCCCTACCGTCTTTGCGAAATGTGCTAGCGAGACCGCGGACTTGATGCTCGTGACCAGCTGCTTGATCCTGAGGTGGAGATTGTTTTTGATTTTTTTTTTGCGCCTTCCACTCTCTCCCACACCAGAGAGCTCTTGAGGTTGATCTCCCTGGTAATGGTCGCAACTGATTTATTTTTTTTTTTATTGAATCATAATACATTGAATATATGCTATACATTTGTGGGGTATTATCTACATTGACGTTGAAACCCAGTGGCAACTAATTCCTTTTAAGGGTCTCTTCTAACTTCTAACTAGCTCAAATCATCGATCAGATCATATTATGAACCGTTCTAACAAACTCATGATGTGACGTCTAACTACCTTTTTGAATTTGAAAATACTATGTTCGGATTTCACAGTATCTGGTAAACTATTATACGAAATTTTTCCTCTATAGTCGAAAGCCTTTTTACCGTTTTCGGTATTCCTGCGGGTTACAGCCAGATGAGCCTGATGACGAGTGTTATGCAAATGGTCTGGTTGTTGTAGATTAAAGTTATAGTGTGCTGTTGGATTCTTTATGAGGTTTTGCATACATACTAAAGATTGTAGTTCACATAGTGCTAGGATTGGGAGTGTAGATTGATCAGCTTGTTCTTACAGTATTTTTGTTGAAAACAATCGAGGTTTGTCATACACGATCCTGAGGCATCGGTTTTGGGTGACCTGCAGAGGTTTGATGACAGTTTTTGGAGCTGTACCCCAAATTGATACCAAGTAACACAATTTCGATTGGATAAAAGCATGATAAATTGTGTTTAGCTGTTTCATTGGTACAAAATTTGCAATCTTCCATAAGACTCCGCAAAAGGAACTAATATGACGTCTTAACTTCTCAACGTGTCCACGCCATGTCAGAGTTGGGTCAAACGTCAGGCCTAGGTATTTCATCTCATCAACCTCCTCAATTACTTGAGAGCCTATTGACAATTCACCGTGATCGAGAATCCTCTGTCTCGTTGAGCGAAAAATCATATATTTTGATTTCGAAAGATTTAAAGACAACAAATTTTCAGTGAAGTATGCTTGTAGTTGAGTCATATCTTCAGACATTTGTCGTATCAGTTGCTCGGGATTGTCAACTTCATAAGACAAAGATGTGTCGTCAGCAAACATCCGTGGTTTACCATTGAGTTTTAACATTGTCAAATCGTTCATGTACAGTAGAAAGAGAAGCGGTCCTAGAGTGCTCCCTTGGGGGACTCCTACGGTCAGGGGGCAAAGCCTGCTTTTACTCTTGTTCACTGTTGCATACTGCTTTCTATTGGTTAAATAGCTTCGGATGAAATTTAGAGCAACTCCCCTTACACCATAATACTCCAGCTTCTGCAACAAAATCCTGTGGTCAAGGGTATCGAACGCCTTCTTCAAGTCTAAAAATAGTACTCCAGTGATTTTCCTATTGTCTAGGGCTGAATAAATACTGTCTACAAGCTCACAGGTAGCAGTCCAGGTACTTGATCCTGTACGGAATCCGAATTGGTGCCTATACAAAACATGCTGGTCTTCTAAGAAGCTCAAAAGTCTGCTTACAAAAAGCTGTTCTTGAGCTTGAGCTTGAGCTTGATTGGCCGTCCGTGGATGCACTCCAGTATCGCCAGATCAGCTGCACTTACACAAGGAACCAACCGAATAACTGCTTGGGACTAACAGACATCCTCAGTGTATAAGTGCTGGTGATCTTCTATTTTTAGGCAACAATGGCACCTGCCACGTCAGAATGCAGACCAATGAAGGGAAGGGGGAGGAATTGATGATGCATTGAACTGGCTCCCACGTAGACCGTATATTCCACTGCATTCACGCCAGTTCATGCGGGAGTGTATGGATTGGGGGAAAGGCATGGCAGAGAGGTTTGCTTTTGTGGTTAGCAGACTGCCTATGTATCAGGCGTAAGCAAAGGCATGCGCGTGGAAGTAGGAAGCGTTAGGGAAACGGTTTCTTGTCCGTCTCTGGTTCTAGCGTTTGCTATGAACGAATAGTTTTTGAGTGTGATATATTTAGAATGGAAGATAGAAGCAAGTGAGAGATATACAACTACAAAGTACGAGGAAAGGGACGAGCCTGGGATTGAACCTATGACCTTCTGCATATGAAGCAGAAGCGGTAGCCATCAGACCACCAACCCCGTCTTTCTGCTTACAAAAAGCTGTTCTAGCAATTTACTAAGCATTGACAGCACCGAAATAGGTCTGTAATTATTCACGTCTTCTTTACTCCCATCCTTGTGAATTGGTGTCACACTGGCAATTTTCAAACTATCTGGGAATGTTCCAGAGCTAATGCATTCATTGAACACTTCGGTCAATAGGGTTGCAAAGAATTCATGGTGAACTTTAATGAAAGTTGCTGAAATTCCATCCGGTCCACTGCACTTTTTGCTGTCAAGGGCGTTTATTTTTAGCAAAACTCCACGTTCTGTGGCTGGACGTAGGAATACAGTACTGTTGTTGAGCCGTAGCGTATTGAATTTATTGATTTCATTGCTTGAATTCATTGTCGAAGCCAGCTGGGGTCCGATGGTGCTGAAAAACTGGTTGAACTTGTCGGCAATGGTTGCTCCACAACTTGTTATCTGTCCGTCTACCATCAATTTGACAACGTTGTCACTATCCTTTCGACGACCTATGAGTTCGTTAATATTTTCCCAGGTGTTTTTTGGAGACGATGCGAGAAGCAAATTGCTGTAATAGTTTTTCTTAGCCCATAACTTCGAATATTGAACCTTTCTGAAGACGTGAGCGAGTAATTCCTGCAAGCCTGTATCGTTGGGACGTTTCCGACAGCTCTTCAGGACTTTGTCTTTTATACATATCAATTTCCACAACTCAAAAGTCATTCATGGACAACTCCCTTTGATTTTTGCTTGTACTTTCACCACCGTGGAAAATTTTTCTCTGAGCGATTGAAATGTGTTTAGCACGTACAAAAGTTTAACATTCGCTTTACTCTGAGGCATATTTTGCATGGCAGCTTGAAATGCATTGTTCAATTTGGTGTAATTAACAACAGATTTCTCCAAATTAATCGTTCTGATAGGCCTCTTAAGATGCAACGTAGACAAAATGAAACAGTGATCTCTGATATCCGTGCAAACGGTTTCATTGGTAACGTTTCTTTGCAGATTTTCTGAGCAGATGACGTGGGCGAGAATATTGTTACTAGCCGGCCTGGTGGGATACGTATTGGTAACTGCAAAGTTATAGCAGCTGAGAAGATCTTGATACTCGCTTACTACTCCTCGATGTACAAGGTTTACTGGAATGTTCATATCCCCAACAACCACACTCGATGCGGATTTTCGGTGTATCGAGCATACTAACACCATTCTACTATAAAAACGTGCTAGATCAAAACATGGTGGTCTGTAAACAGCATGCACATTGAAATCGGACTCCTGTATCTTTAAACGTACATGGATATGGTGCAAACCTTCATCGTGCATACACGTTACTTGCTCAAACTCGAATTTGGATTTAACGAAGACTGCGAGTCCGCCACCCACCGTATTCTCGCGACATGAGAAAATGCTTTTAAAACCCTCTTTTTGAAATAACGATTTGCGTTCGGCTTTGACCAATCACTACTATGTCCCTCTGTCCAGAGTAGAGTGAAAGAAACTCTTTTACAGCATCGAATTTATCTAACCTGTTCATTCCTCTTATATTTAGCTGAAGAATCTTAAAACTAAATGGCCGGTTTATGTATTGAGAGTTTTTATTCAAACAATACAGATTATCGTAATAAAAATTATCCATTGATGTTCAGAGATAACCTTATTGCAGTATAACGACGTAAATTTCTGTGATCAGGACAGACCAGAGGGCTATTCTACCGTTGCAATATCCTGTGACAGCTGTTCGGACAATTTGAGCAACTGCAGTTTGCTACCAACTTCATGAACTTTGCCGCCATCACAACGCCTCAGTAACACTTTGCCATCACGACCGGGCCAGATGTATTTCATATTGAGAGCTGCTTGCATATTTTTCGCTTCCCAGAAGAGATTTCGGGCTTCAATTGTCATCTCATCACGAATAATTACGCGGTCAGCTGATCCCTCGAACTTCCTCGATACAGTGGATGCAAGTAATGCTCCATATCTGCGTTTGCACTCAAACAGTTTTTCCTTAGTTGCATGATTAGAGAAGGACACCAATATGGGTACCGATGAATTTTGATTTCGTTTACTGAAAATTCGTTGCACGTTTTCGATGACTGATGGAGACAACTCGATCCCTACTGCAATGCCAACATCACAGACGACTGCTTTTAGGTCCTCATCATCGGTGAGCGGCAAACCGAGAATGACAACTTTGTTGGCAACAGCAGCCTGACTCACGCTACGCAGTTTAGATTCCATCGAGTCTACGGACGAAAGCAGTGCATGATATTTTTGATGCAGATCTCTGAACTCCTCTCTGGCTTTATTATTCTCTTCCTTCATCACGTCGATTTCTTCACGAAACTCGATAAATTTTGCCCTCAGATCATCAAACTGATTTGATAGGAACTGTTGCGAATCCTCAATGCCTTTGCTTGTTTTGACGAGAGTATCTAACTGCATCCGTGTCAGCTCGAGAGCCTTCCTGACCATAACTGCTTCTTTCTGCGACTCGCTAATAGCCTGTCCAAGCAAACGTATTTCGGAAATTAATGCCGGAGATTTTTCATCAGTGCAGGCATGGATTTTTGCACATTCGACTGAACATAAGTACGGTTTCTTCCTAGCTTTAGCGACGGCTTTCCCAAACAGCTTTTTACACCTGAAGTGAGCACATTTGCTACAATTGGCACACTCAATTGTTAATGACGAATTGACCTCTGATTTTTCGCAGACATAACAAATGATATCGCTTTCATCTTCATACATCATTCAACCGAACAGATCAGTGGTACTTACCACTTAACACGACCGATTAAAACAAATCGCAAATGTGTTGAGCCAATCGCAAACAATGATAGGACAGTAGGTATCAGTGTGTAATACCAATCCAGAGTGACCGTCAGCACCAACCACTACTTCAATAGATCGCAGAACGTATTGAGTGATAATGTATAATGCAGATTTTGACGTACTCATAGAGCTCGTTGACCTTTCTCTTTACTTCCGACAACTCCGACTTTTCATGCTACCGGTCGTCTTGAACAGTGCTTCTCCCCGACTTTGGTGTGAACACTTGACTCAGGTTTCTCAATAATTTCTATAATGTCACATAACAATTAATTAAAAATATAAACTTTTTAGGGACTTGCACTGAAATAGTGACCAAGTTTCTAAAGTGAGACCTGCTATCAGCCCTGAAATTCCAAAATTCTATTTTTGCTTAAAATTTAAGCTTTTTCAACTCTCCGAAGCGGCGTAACATTTAACTATTCATCTTCCTCCGAAGCCGCCCAAAACCAACAAGGAAAGGGTTAATCACATTACTGACTTTCCACTCGCTGACTGTGTCTTATCCGTCGACGTTTTCACCCTCCGCCCGGATTCTGTCCGCTCTTTGGGGATACATTATCCACGAAGAAACCGGAAGCTGGGTGTCTGGGAGCTTGTTATTCCACACGTTGCTCGTCGGGTGCTTGCCGAAAAAGAGATCTGCACTTATTATGTATGTAAATTAGATGTAAATATCTTCCCTATTAGGATGAAGGATGCCCACGGTGCTCGGCTGTTAAGCAAGGGATTTTTTTTCCATTGAGCTTCCTCAGCCAGCACCTACGCTTGAAGCTTCCTGTACTTTTATCAGAAAGCAGAAACATTCAAAAATGTCTTGCAAGTCGCGAATACTTAAAGCAGATTGCTTGGTGATTTTCTTTCTATTAAATCAAATGCTGTACAAACATAAAGATACAAGCGATAACAAACCTATAAGCGTCTACAGCCTAAATAGTTTATATTCTAACTCATGACAGTATAAAATATCTCAGCGGCCATCTATAATCAGCTCAATCACTCGTCGCATCGAAAGTTCGGTTTTAGAGTCCATTTGTACGTCGTAAAATGCACAATTGGCAGCTTATCTCTGGTAATGAAATTTTAACGACAACAGGTGAGAAAGAGCGTAAAGCTCTAAACTACTTGTTAATTTGCCATTCAACACGCACATGTCATGAAATTGTGGTGGCAGATGAGCGGAGAGTTATGAGCGTTTTATGACCTCACCGAAATAGGCTTCGTTCTTAGATTATAGATAATGTGATTGGCAAACTACCAGTCTCGTGGAGAGATTGCTTTTGTGAAGTGTAATTTAACAATTTTTATTGGTAATCAAGTTCCATGCCATTGAAAAATATTTGCACGTAATAATTTTTAGTTTATTGGCAGTAAAGTTTATCACATATTACAAGTAGAGAGTTGGAGTTGGGTTCTAATCCTTTTACACCGATAAATTTGTATGCCAAGACGCACTAAAAGGTTTTCTGCCTAATAAACTGACGTACTAGTAATTAATGGACATCAGCTACCGTGCCGGGCCCGAGGTCAAACCGGGGTGTTACCGAGCTGTCAAAAAATATCATCGGAAACGATATTTCCGACTCTCCAGTGGATGCACGGCTGGCAATCTGAAGAGAGGTGACAGTTTTATTTTTATTTATGTTATTTATCAACGTTCGTGAAAAAGATGAAACGCACCCGAGAAGGGTTTTGCTTTTTTGCGATAGCTTATTTTTCTTTACTTAACGACCCTACTGGAACAGAGCCTGCTTCGAATATGGTTCCATAAGCAATAGTGCGCAAATTTGATTAAATCCAACCAGATCAAAGTTTTTTTTAGTAACATTCGAGATCACAAACAACTGTGCAAAATTTGTGCGCAATGAGCTTCATCAACCGTGTGAGCATTGCGGTTGAAATTTGGATGCAAACATTTTGGATCAATTTCAGGAATAAAGTTCCTAGCGATATGCGACTACCGGATCATACTAGGATGTTTCTCATTACTCCAAGAATTCCGTAAAGAAATGTCTCCAGAATTACTATTAAATGGCCAAAGAATCTCCCGGTTTTACCAGTGAGGGTTTCCGGAGGATACATCCAAGAAAACCATCTGTAATTCACTAGCAAACTCACATGGGATCTCTGTATTAATATTAATTCATAAATTATTCTAGTTTTGAAGTTGGATAACGTCTTACGGCAAAATACTGGGGTACAATTTCAAAAAACGAAAATCGCTCGCGTCACGAAAAGTGGTTAGAGTGAGTGTTAATAACTAACTAACTCCCGGATAGATTTTCAAGATTCTTGCATCAATCAATTGGAATTTTTTCTACGAATTGACTCCAATAATGGAAACTATTGACTTTCATGACTAAACTATTGAAAAATGGATAAATATCCAGGCATGTCTTATTTTCCAAAGAAAAGCACATTTTTCGTGTGTATTTAACACAGACTTCATTGAGCGATATCTTAACCACTTTCGTCATGCAAAGGGAAACGCCCCTTTTGGTCTTCTTATTATTCCTCTTTATTCTGTCGTTTTAAGTCGTAGCCAGCCAAACTCCAATCAGCCACGCGCGCATCAGTCAATTGTAGACCAGCAACCGGAGAAGGACTCCTATCGGAATAAATTTTACACGTTCGTTGCTGCTACTGCTGTTTATTCCCAAGCTAAAAGCAGCGGATTCCGTGAAACCACTAATCATGGCCATAGGCATCCAGCATGCCCATCGAATTCGTGGAGAACGCGTCCAGAAACCTTGATAATTTCCTTCGGAGGAGAAAGCAAACCAAGAAAACCCAGTTCGATCGATGGTGGCTACCCCCAACTGTCCTTTTCAGGACGACAATTTCATTTTGAAAGAGTTATGAGAATTTTCCACTGTGAAGAGTGACATTACTAGTGAGTGGATGTGATTGATTCAGATTTTGGTCAGTCATTTGCATGCATGTGGAATCTCCTATCGAAATTTCATAAGGCATTTCTTGTAGTTCAAGGAACATCCCCAGAGTGAACAGGTAGGTTCGTTCTAGTTTCTAGCCGAAACTAGAAACTCTACAAAAATTTCAAACACTCTTCAAAGCACACATCCAATAAATCACCTTCATTAATATCTCTAGATGTTCTTTAAAAATACTCTTGAAGTATGTTTTAGAGGTAGTAAATTTTTTGGAATATAGGGGAAAATCACCAATTTTCGACCTAGTACTAGTTTTCGACCCATTCATATGATTTTGGCATACTTTGTATGAAAATCCGAAACTTGGCACAGAATTCTTGTAGGTAAATAAAAGTGCTTTTCCCCTATCATGCTAATTCCCGGAACAAATTTCTAAGCAAATTCTTATTCTTCTTTGTTATTTAGTTTTTGAATATGTGTCACTCGTACTGCAAATTCAGGTTGTTGGAAGATTCCATGGATAAGCAGTGACTTGCTTGCCTGTTGTAAACTCCTTGAGAATGTAGTTGATACGGGTAGTTTCTGGAAATCCTTTGGCCTTTGTTCAATCTCTGGTAAAGCTTGCAAAAAATTTTGATTGAGACAAACAGAGTTTTAAATTCCTACAGGAGTTCTTCCAGGTGTTCCTTTAGGAGATCCTTCAGGTATTCCTCCAAGAAGTTCTTTGGGGATTCCTCCAGAAGTAACTTTGGGGATTCCTCCTGAAGTTCCACGTGAAATTCATTCAGAAACTCATCCGGAAATTTTTCAAGAAATTCCTTAAGTAATTCCTCCAGGAGTTTCTTCAGGAATTCTTCCGAGAGTTCCTTCAGGAATTCCTCCAGGAGAAACCCCACGAGTTCCTCCATGAGCTCTTTCAGTAATACCTCCAAGAGTTCCTTATGGAATTCTGCCAGGAGTTTCTACAGGAATTTCTTCAGAAGTTCCATCAGGAATTCTTCTAGTAATTTCAGTAATTACTTCAGAAGTTCCTTCAGAAAATCCTCCAAGAGCTTCTTCGGGAATTTCTCCAGAAGTTCCTCCAGGTATTCCTACAAATATTCCTCCAGGAGTTCCTCCATGTATTCTTCTAACAGTTCTTCAAGGGATTCCTACAAGAATTCCTCCACAAATTCCTCCAGGGTTTCCTTCAGGAATTTCTCCAGGGTTTCCATCAGGAATTTCTACAGGAGTTCCTTCAGGAATTACTCCAAGAGTTCCTATAAGAAATCCTTCAGCAATTACTCCAGGAGCTCCTTTTATAACTCCTCCAGGAACTCATCCAAAAGTTTGTTCAGGAATTTTTCCAGGAGTTCTTTCCGGAAAATTCTCCAGGAGTATTCGCAGGAATTCCTCTAAGAGTTCCTTCAGAAATTCCTCCAGAAGATCTTTCAGGATTTCCTCCAGGAGTTCCTTCAAGAGTTCTTTCAGGAATTCTACCAAGAGTTCTTTCAGGAATTTCGCCAGGAATTCCTCCAAATGTTCCTTCAGTAATACCTCCAGGAGTTCCTTAAGGAATTCCTTCAGTAGTTCCCACAGGCAAGCATGGGAAACACTCACTCAGTTATTGCGTTTCCCTCACTCGCTTCCACGCAAAGTCGGGAGCGAGAAAGCCGTTTCTTTACCCAAGCCGAACGTTTCAATTTCCAGTGCCCATTCTGCTTCTTCGGCGAGCATTAAGCGAAACAAAAAATTGTTAACTGATTGAGTCGCTACCGATTCTGAAAGCCGAAAGCAGCCGAATGCAATATCGAATGATTGTTCACATTCTGATTCCATTAGAGTGGCATTCGGGTTTGAGTGCTGATGAACGTTCACTGATTTGCAAATCACACCACGGAATGATTCAGTGAGTGGGAATCCGCTCAGTTAGTTCAAAACATTCCAGGACTTTCTTCAGGAATTCCTCCAGGAGTATCTACAGGAAATCCTTCAGGAATTGCTCCAGCAGTTCTTTTAGGAATTCATCCTGTAGTTTCTTAGGGATTCCTCCAGGAATTCATCCAAAAGTTTGTTCATGAATTACTCTAGGAGTTCTCTCAAGAATCTCTCCAGGAATCCTTTCAGAAAAAATTTTCCAGGAGTATCTCCGGGAATTCCTTTAAGAGTTCCTTCAAAAATTCCTCCAGCAGACCTTTCAGGATTTCCTCCAGGAGTTCATTCAAGAAATCCTCTAGGAGTTCCTACAGGAATTCTACAAAAAGTTCCTTCAGAAATTCCTCCAGGAGATCTTTCAGGATTCCCTCCAGGAGTTTCTTCAAGAATTTCTCCTGGAGTTCCTTCAGGAATTCTACTAAGAGTTCCTTCAGGAATTTCTCTAGGAGTATCTCCAGGAATTTCTCCATCTGTAATACCTCCAGGAGTTCCTCTAGGATTTCCTCCAGGAACTCTTTCAGGAGATCCTTCTGGGATTCCTCCAGGAGTTCATTCAAGAATTCGTCTAAGAATTCCTTAAGGAATTCCTCCATGAATTTTTTAAGTAATACTTCCAAGACCTCGTTAAAAAAGAAGGTGGGCCTTGATCACTTCAAACCTGCTTGAGCAAAAAAATTTCCATTCTTCAACTCCTATGAATCCACTTACTATGATCGATCTAATATCGATAGATGTGTATTCAATTTTAAATGACTTTACTTACAGTTATTTCGGTTCTTCCAGTAAATATCTTTTTTTTCTCTTTTTTTTCATATAAATTTCGTTTAATGGTGAACATATCTTTAAGCATTGATTTTCTATGAAAACTTTGTATGAAACACTTTCAGAACTTTCAACTTTGCACATTTTTGTTGAAGGCACCAAAGAGCTATCTCGATTATTTCTCAAGTTATAGACAATTTTCGTTTAAAATATATATTGTTTTCAAAATTTTGTCAATCTTTTCAAACAAAAAAACGTCCCCACAGTTTTTTCGCCATAAACAGAGAAAGAGATATTCTTTTTAATTGTGACAAAATCTTGAAAATCGGTTTGCGCCTTTCAGAGATATCGGCATTTGAAAACAACCATTTTTTCGAAGAAAATCTCTGATAGTTCTGTAACCATAAGAGATAGAACAGTAGTTTCTTCGGCAAAAAGTTCTAAAAGTGCTCGGAACAAAGTTTTTGCGAGAAATTATCGTATAAAAAGTTATCAAGAAAAAAACTAATTTTTCAGTACCACCCAAACTTTTTTGTTTAAAAAAATCATAACTCGCGAACTATAAGAGATAGAATATTGTTTTTTTCGGCAAAGTTGCCCCAAATTGGTTGTTCTAGAACATTGTAGAACATTGTATAGGCTTAAATGCACCAACAAAAAAGTTTATATTCTGATCTTGTAATCCATGTGGGCCACCCTAATCAAACATCACTCAAAAAACCGTCTGAAAAATATGGAGCAACTTTGCCGAAGACACCATACATCTAAAATTGACGGTTTAGGCGCAATAAGTTTTGACTTCCTAGATATGGCTTTGGGACCAATAAGCACTGAAAAATTTCACTAGGAATCTTTGGATGAATGCTTTGAGGAATCCCTTGAGCAATCCTAGAATATCCTGAATAAATAACTGGAGGAGGAAATCTCTGGAGAATATACCGTAAGAGTTCCATTAGGTTTTCTATCGGGAATTCTTTAACGAATCTGTTCTAAAATCCTGGAGAAATACCTGAAGAAACTTCTGTAGGAATCCTTGAAGTTTTTGAGGAATCCAACGACATAAATGAGATTCATCCAGACATTGCGCAAGTTATTTCCCAGGGAACTAATCTGGAAAATCCTCCAAGTAGTTCTCCGGGAAGTCCTCCCGATATTTCTTTGAAAATTTCTCTAAAGTATCGTGGAGAATTTCTTTAAGAATTTCTCTAAGGTATCCTTTTGATGGAATACTTAGAAAAATCCTGGAGGGCTCCCTAATGAAAACTCGTGCTTGCTTGGAGGAAAATCTGGAGGAATTCCTGGAGAAATATCTGGAATCCCTGAAGAAATAAATGTAAATAAATTTAAACGAATTGCTGAAAACCACAAAGAAGAATTCCTGTAGGAACTCCTGAAAAAAATTAGAAAAATACTCCTTGATATATTACAAGAAAAATCGCTGGTGTAATCACAGGAATAATTTCTGTATGAATCCGTGAATGTGTAATTGAAGGAATTCCTTGATCCTGAAATATACACCTAAAATATCACTGAAAGAATTTCCGGATGAATTCTTGGAGGAGGAATCTCTGGATAATATTCTGTAGGAGTTTCTGAAGGAGGAATTCTCTGATGATGATTCCTTGGAGTGATTCCAGAAGGAATACCCTCAGGAAATCCTGAAAATTCAGGAGAAATTCTGGAAGAAATTGATGGAATTATTAGACGAATCCCTAAAGGAATCACTGGAGAAATTCCTGGTGGTATCACCGACGCAATTCGGCTAGGAATTTCTGTAGCACTGTAGGACTACCTGGAGCAACTCCTTGTAGGAATCCTTGAAGGAATTCTCATAGTAATCATAGAATAAATTGTCGCTACAACTAGATAATGATCCGAGTCTATATTAGGGCCTCGGAAGTACCTGACATCAATGACATCTAAGAAATGTCGCCCATTAGCGATGGGCGGTTTTGAATCGATGTTCCGAAAATCGATGTTTTCATTCCGATTAATCGATTTTTTAAATCGATGTTTGGAGCACCTCAAATTGGGTGAATCGATTATCTTCATCCGATTTTTGATTCGATTCATTATGTTGGAATCGATCAATATTTCTGAATGAGTTGGTAGAAAAGAAACCAAATTTAAAACTAGCCTTGAAGAAGTAAATCTGTTCAGTTGATTTTCAAAACTGATTTGATAGAAAGACGTAGAAATCTAATGCAAATGTAATTGGTCTAACTTTAAACTTTATAAATTTCATTTTGCATTCGATTCGAATCGAATCAAAACATCGATGCAAACGATTCGATTAGATCGATGAATCGATTTGACAGTTCAAATGTGAATCGATTCAATAACATCGACGTACTGGAAAAATTTGCCCAATGTTACATCAACCAGCACGTTATCTTTTTGGGAGCAGGCATCGCCACTCCGGTTGTATCTACTGGATAGATGCCACGTTCACGTCGACATTCCACTGTTCTAGAAGGTGTCACTTGACTTTTACATTGATGCTTCTCTCACTGTCATCGGACGGCGAAGCTATGAAAGAGATTTTCTTCTGATTCTTTTTATTTTTTCCGTCGCTACGGCTTGTGATTATAAACTAGACAATGTTTAGTTCATTGTCTGGTATAATTGTTATTCATATCGCTGGAATCGTGGAGAGATAACTACCTATAGCAAAACAACGTTAAAATTGCTCTCATTAAAGCTTCGTCATTGCGACATTTCGAAGTGAGCTCTTTTCGTCATGATACTTAATAGCCCTCTTGCTGACACTATAAAGCATTGTCCGCTTGTTATTTACGTGATGACAACGCACAATCGTCCGAATCCACAATTTAGCAGGTAAAAAGTGTTTTCTCTATTCTCGTCGATTTTAGACGTTCAATGTCTTTGGATAAGTTATTGGTTATTGAATTTTGCATCTTTTGAGAAAAAAGTTGAATAGAGTTTAGGTTTAGGTGTTCATTTTGACTCAAACTTTTTTGTTTGATGAAATTTGTGGCTGTGTTCTTCTGCAAACTTTTAGAAAAAGTTATTGTGAACAACTTTGCCGAAGACACTTTTGATCTAACTCTTCATTTGAAAAAGTAAATTCTGAAAGATTTAACTTAGGGTGGACCCGAGAAATCAGTTATTTGATATAACTTTTTTGTTTTCAGATCAGTGATACACATTTTTGACGAACATAGCAAGTTTGTAATTCTTGTGATTTTGAAGGTGTAAGCAAATTTAAGTGTAAACTATGAAATTTAAAGATGTCCATAAGTCATTGAGTTGGTTGAATAAAATTTTTCAGCATTCGAAAGGGCATACCGTTTTGACTCATATTCCGAACACTTAAGGCCAACAGTGACTTCAAATGCATCTGATAGGCATAAATTGGCTGATATTCATGTAAATTTTTGTTTCTTCGCCAAGCCTAACTGTTAGCTGTTGGGTGTACCAATAATAATGTTGATATAATTAGTTTTAGTATTGTTGTTACGTAAAAGTATGGAACAACATTTTGGTTCAAATGCCGAACACTGTGCTTATTCTGTCTCATATTCCGAACACCTTGATTCAAATTCCGAACAGCACGAATAAATCATATTCAAATGAATTATTCCGCAAATAAATTGATCTGAGCTTGTTCTACTGGCCTCACACTTGAGAATCATCACTACCCACGCGGTATAAATTATATTGGAGGCGTGAAAATTGAATGGCAATTGATTGCCATTTCCTTGTTATTTGGTGACATATTTCAGCGAAACATTTCAACCAAATCGCCATACAAAAACCGAGTGTTCGGAATATAAGTCTGTTCGGAATTTGAGACAAAACGGTACATTAGGCAACTTTTTATGCAAAACTTTAAGAACATAATTTTTGTAAATTTAGAAAATTCACTTCAAAAGTAGAGTTAAAAAAAATTATAAATTTGAGTACTGATAAAATAATAAAAAAAAAATACCGTTTTGACTCATACTCCGAACACTTAAGGCCAACAGTGACTTCAAATACATCTGATAGGCATAAATTAGATGATATTTGTAAAAATTTTAATTTATTCGCTAAGTCTAACTGTTAGCTGTTGGGTGTGCCGATAAAATTGTTTATTTTAGTTTATTTGGTATTGTTTTTTCGTTAAAGTATGGAACACCATTTTGATTAAAATGCCGAACACTGTGTTCATTCTGTTTCATATTCCGAACACCTTGTTTCAAATTCCGAACAGCACGAATAAATCATATTCAAATGAATAATTTAGCAAATTAATTTATTTGAGCTTGTTCTACTGGTCTCAAACAAGGGAATTATCACTTCTCCGTAGGTATAAAACAGATTGGAAGACGTTAAAATTGAATTGCAATTGACTGCCATTTCCTTTTAATTTGATGACATATTTCAGCGAAACATTTCAGTCACATCGCCATACAAAAACCAAGTGTTCGGAATATGAGTCTGTTCGGAATTTGAGACAAAACGGTACATTAGGCAACTTTTTATGCAAAACTTTAAGAACATAATTTTTGTAAATTTAGAAAATTCACTTCAAAAGTAGAGTTAAAAAAAATTATAAATTTGAGTACTGATAAAATAATAAAAAAAAAATACCGTTTTGACTCATACTCCGAACACTTAAGGCCAACAGTGACTTCAAATACATCTGATAGGCATAAATTAGATGATATTTGTAAAAATTTTAATTTATTCGCTAAGTCTAACTGTTAGCTGTTGGGTGTGCCGATAAAATTGTTTATTTTAGTTTATTTGGTATTGTTTTTTCGTTAAAGTATGGAACACCATTTTGATTCAAATGCCGAACACTGTGTTCATTCTGTTTCATATTCCGAACACCTTGTTTCAAATTCCGAACAGCACGAATAAATCATATTCAAATGAATAATTTAGCAAATTAATTTATTTGAGCTTGTTCTACTGGTCTCAAACAAGGGAATTATCACTTCTCCGTAGGTATAAAACAGATTGGAAGACGTTAAAATTGAATTGCAATTGACTGCCATTTCCTTTTAATTTGATGACATATTTCAGCGAAACATTTCAGTCACATCGCCATACAAAAACCAAGTGTTCAGAATATGAGTCTGTACGGAATTTGAGATAAAACGGTACCATACAAGTTGCATCGGTCATAGCCTTCACACCATCTCCTTTTAAAAGGACTTTGGAAGTGAAGCTCTGGTTCCCAATAGTTTTAGTTATTTCGGACATGCTATTATGGTCAGCCGTCATGCGCTAGCGGTGTTTGATTTACTTGGGTAAAAGTTTATAATAAAAGGAAGGTGGGGGTCAGTTTTACCTAACTGGAATAATTCCAAACTGGTGTACATTTCTAAAAACTTTAATGATCCTTGAAAAACGAGCTAAATCCAAAGCAACCCGTCAAGATTTTTTTTTTATTTGCTGTGCGGAAACGGATTAACTTGACACTGTAGATTAGACTGGCCCAGCTCAGTATGGGAGAAAAATAAAGTTGTATAATTCCACGGGGCACCCCCTAGGATTATTTCTTAGGGTTAGAGGAAGACTTCCTGAAAATTTCAGCTCGTTTGATCGTTCCATGAGTTGGCGCAATTAAATTGAAGTTAATATGGGATTTTTAGTTCACACATATGGGAAACAGCACATCATCTCCTGTTTGGGTCAGGAATATTGTTGATCGCGTTAAATTGAACCCAGAATGTCAAAAACACTACTTGAGACCATAGCGAACAATATTGTAGAAGGTTGTATGTTGATAAAAATTAAGAAAGTTGGTGTTTTAACTATCTGAAGTAGATTTGCAATAATGCTTGTTATTTCTTCAAAATAGCTGGGTGGTAGCCACTAAGCGCATCATAGCCACCTATGACGCTGGGCGAGCTGCGGTACAATGTGCATGCATATATGTGATTGTACGGGAGTGCTGACCTAAGCCTAACTTTCAGCTACTGAAAGGTTAATGAAAATGAGCTTAAAACCAGATACAACCTTCTGCAGCTATGTTCATTAGGGTATCAACTAGTGAATTTGTCATTCTGGGCTCAATTGAACGCGATTAACTAGTCTATGGAACGAAACAGTGGCACAGGGTCAATTTTAAATACATTTGAAACAAATTTTACACACAAACTTCGAATTGAATGCGCCAGCTGAGGGAGCAACCAAATGAGTTGAAATTTTGAGAGAGTTTTTTTCTTACCCTAAGGCACATATCTAAGGGGTGCCCCATTGAGTTTTTCAACTTTTTTGTTTAAGGGCCAGTCTACTGTAGATGAATCACTTATTTGTTTTGAATCAATATCCTATACATTAAAACAAAAAAATGCTACATCTGACTCTACATGTAATTATGGTCAGAGTTGCTCACTGTCACTATCAACGCTTAAAATTTGCTGATTTGTACAGGCCGACTGCGATACATTTCGGATCAATCCATATCACATCAACATCATGCTGTCTACTCCATCACAAGTGCATTGATGGCGATAGACTATGGATATCACTGATGGGTTAAGTTTAGCCTTAAAATGGCAATTCATCAGTACGATATTTATGACAGTGTTGCAGATAGATTGAAACTATTTGTTGATCACTGAAAAACAGTTATAACATGGATAATTACCACTGGATAATTGGATAATTGATCACTCATTCCGCTGTGATTATGATCTAGAGTGCAATGTCGCATCTCTGCTGTTGGATGTCAAATCAAAGTGATATTGATAGCTCGCAAGTGATAGTGATAGTTTTAGACCATCAGCCATCAGCTGGTATGATTGATATATAGCAATTCTGATTATGGTACCTTGCAAATCTTGCAAAAATTCCACTCAGTTCTTGATTCATTAGTGCGCTTCAGAAAAAGTACCCATAAATCACGAACGCTTTCATACAATTATCCAAAGTATCTAAGTACAAAAATCTGGCAGACCAAACAACTACTTCACTTCCGCAGGAAAGTCAAGAACCAATTCGGAAAATACATTTCTTTCGCGGAAAACTGGCCACCTAATGGCAGCTGCTTACTCCCCGCCTTCGAACCCATCGCCATCCCCTTCCGGTCGATTCGCATTGCCAATCCGCTTTCGCGCCATCGCATGTGAGTGAGAAAAGTAAATCTCTTAATTCCCGGTAATTAAATGTTAAGTGCGTTAGAGTAAAATATGGCATCCATTAGCATTTAACATTTAATTAAAAAGCAATGATCCTCTCTATGGCTATCGCAGTCGTTCATCGTGTGGCCAAATTCGAGCCGACTCCCAGGAGCCGTTCCTGTCCGGAATAGAAAGATAGTAAAGTGAAAAAAAAATATAAGAACTCTGCTGACCTGGCAAGAGTCGCGTGTGTCCCCGTTGTTTCCGATGGATGCTGCTACCATACGGTGAACTGGAGTAGGGTGAATTGGTTCAAAATGCACTCGTGGGGCAAAATGAACCCTAGGATGCTATGGATGGATTTAATGGGTTATTTGATTCGGCAACTAGAAACGTTGGAAACTTCTGTGTTATATTACAAGTTTCTTTAAGATGCGATTGAGCTATATTTGACATTTTAAACCATCAACCCCTATGAGCTGAGAGCATGTGGTCAGAAGGGACAATTTCGGTAATTGAGAGGATGTCGTTCACCGAATACGCGCACCCAACCGTCCACCGACCGAATGTGATGCGGTTATCTGATCTGGAAATCTCCCACTCCCATGAGAAGGACGCAAGGTTGACGTGGTCGTCGTCGTTGTCGTCCTTGCCGGTAAGGACCCTCTCAACGGACAGCTGCAGTGTAGTGCCCTCTTGGCCCAGCCCGCAAGTATGGAGGCATGAATAAAAATTGTTGAAACGGAAGGACAATTATGGCCCGGGAGCAATAATCACGTCGTTTGGCTCGTTTGGCATTGTTGTCGTCCGTTTTTTCGTCCTCTCCGGCATCCGTTGGCCGAAGGATTTTTTTTATGTCCTCCACTGGGCGAAAGAGCACTCTTTGGTTCTATGGCGTTTTTTTCTGAACTGTGCGTTCTTGTCGCTATTTTAACGCCAAACAATCGAGTTTGGACTGAAGAGGCATTCTTTTCCGTTTCGTTGACAGGAAAGGTCCTCGACGGAAGTGAACCACGAGAGGATTGTTGGGATTATTTCATCATTCAATTGTGGAAAGGATTTTTTTCATCAAGAAAGGTCAGTAGAAGTCATTTCTGCGAAAAATATTTCCAACATTTGATAGCTACTGTTAAAATACAGAAAACTGTTCCGATAGAAGGAATTTATAGCGTAGGGCCTTCCTAAGCCGAGTAATTAGAGTTCGCGGCTACAAAGCAAATCCATGCTGAAGGTGTTGGGTTCGATTCCCGGTCAGTCCAGGATCTTTTCGTAAAGGAAATTTCTTTGACTTCCCTGGGCATAGAGTATCATCGTGCCTGCCACACGATATATGAATGCGAAAATGGCAACATTGGCAAAGAAAGCTCTCAGTTAATTACTATGGAAGTGCTCGTTGAACTAGAGTGGCCCATCAGCCCATATTGATCTGACTACAAAAATCTTAATTACATCCTCCAAATTTGTTGTGCTTTTAGAGACCCAAGAAGCTACTGTGAAAATTTGAGCAGAATTCATCAACTCTAAGGATAGTTAAGCGAGTTGGAATTGACGGATTCCTCTCTAATTTTCAAAGCAGCTTCTGGAGATTCAAATGAACCAATTTGGGATGCAACTAACTTGAAATTTTTTCAAGTTGATTTTTTCCATATATTGATGGATCATCCTAATAAGATCATAATTATCGTTTTGTATTAATTACAGTTAAATGCTATTGTAGGGAAAAAGCTCTAAAGATTCTAAAGACCTACAAGAATTGTGCCACTTTTTTTTTTTTTTTAATTTTATGCAAAGTAGGCCAAAATCGTCTGGATGGGTCGAAAACTAAAGCTAGGTCGAATATTGGTGCTCTTCCCCAATGCTGTCGGTGTCCATTTACCCGGATTTTAGCATCCTAGATGTTTTTTCTGGGTAATGTCCCATTCTAGGGAATTGATTTCTGTGAAATGTTGTAAAATCGTCTCAAGGATCAAATTATGTGTCTCCAGTAAATTTGGGGTCGCTATATCTGAAGCCGCTCTCAGAAAAGGTCCAGCACGCTACAAATCAGCTGCAGGTCGTAAAAGTTATAAAAAACACTGGTTTCACTGATTTTTACATGGAATTTAAGGAATGATTTTTCCAATCATTTAGTATGTATTGTTTTACACATTAAGTTTCAATTCTGTGGCAAATGTAGCATACAGATTTCCATACAAGCTGGCAAATGTGCATGCAAGTTAGCTGAAATAGTCAAATTTTACATTTTCAACAGCTGATATCTCGAAAATCAGACGTGTTATGATATTTGTGAATACGACAATAGAGCCCTTCATTTATGAACGGCGACTCTTAATTAACAAAAACGTGTTCCGCAGTGAATTCAAAACATTGTCTTAAGAATAAGTTTTTGATCTTCAAACAAATAATGGACTAGTTACTTGATACTTGATGGGCTGCAATTCGCTACAATGAATCTGCGCCGAATGGATGAGTCTTCTCCACTGGGCTCGGTCCTGGGCCAATCGCTTCCAGTCGCCCTGAACGTTAAGTGCCCTTAAGTCCTCCTCAACTGCAAAAAACCATCGTGTGCGCGGCCTGCCATGAAGTTGACGGCCTCGTCCGGGTTCTCTGTTGAATTTATCCTTGCTTGTCGTTCTTCCGGCATACGGACAACGTGACCAGCCCAACGCAGTCTGCCGTGTTTTATGCGCTTGACAATATCCACCTCTTCATACACTTGGTACAACTCGTGATTCATGCAACGCCGCCAGATGCCGTTTTCAAGTTTACCGCCTAGTATTCGCAGCACTTTGTTTCCAAACACCCCGAAAGCTCTCCGGTCGACTTCCTTCAATATCCAGGATTCATGGCCATATAGGAGAGCCGGAAGTATAAGTGTCTTGTATAACGCGAGTTGTGTTTTCGTTTACAGGCTACGGGACTTCAGCGGGTTACGACGCCCGCAGGAAGCCCGGCTCGCAGTTCCAATACGTCTTTTCACCTTGCGTGTAACATCATTATCGCATGTCACTAGTGTTCCAAGATACTCAAATTCTTCCACCACCTCAAACTTTTTACCACCTAGCACCATTTCGATATCACTAACACGTCCGAACCCACGATGACCACCAGCTAACATGTAATTTGTTTTTGTGGTGTTGATCGTGAGCCCGATCCTTGCTGTCTCTCTCTTGAAAGGCACGAACGTCTCTTCCACTGCCCGACGGTCAATCCCGATGATGTCAATATCGTCCGCAAAGCCAAGGAGCATATGAGAACGTGTAATAATGGTACCGCTTCTCTGCACACCGGCTCTCCTGATAGCACCTTCGAGCGCTATGTTGAACAGTATGTTAATAAGAGCGTCACTCTGTTTCAATCCATCTAAGGTTACGAACGGTGACGAAATCTCGTCCACCACCCGCGCAATTGATTTTGATCCATCAAGCGTTGCGCGAATCAGTCTAAACAGATGTGAAGTAAAATTTGAATCCGTGATTATAGACGATGATCTTAAACTCTTGATCCGTCTTAAAAACGTGAGGAGAAGGCAATTTCAACGCACTCGTGATCCTGCTATGAAAATTATATGGCAGGATTTGCAGAAAGAAATCAAGAAACGTTTTGCAGATTTAAGAAACAAAAATTTTGAAAATAAAATTTCTCAATTGGACCCTGGCTCTAAGCCCTTTTGTAAATTATCTAAAATCTTGAAAAAACCTCAGAAGCCAATACCGGCATTGAAAGAGGAAACAAATTATTACTAACTAATTGCGAAAAAGCTCAAAAACTTGCTATGCAGTTTGAAAGTGCGCACAATTTTAATTTAGGACTTACTAGTCCAATTGAAAATGAAGTTACTCAGGAGTTCGAAAATATTCTCAATCAAGAGAACGTTTTCGAAAATGCCTGGGAGACTGATTTGGAAAAAGTGAGAACTATTATTAAAAAATTCAAAAATATGAAAGCTCCTGGCGATGATGGAATTTCTACATCCTCATCAAGAAACTTCCAGAAAGTAGCTTATCATTTTTAGTTGATATATTTTACAAATGTTTTCAATTAGCATATTTTCCTGACAAATGGAAAAATGCTAAGGTTGTTCCAATTTTAAAACCAGACAAAAATCCTGCAGAAGCTTCTAGCTATCGTCCAATCAGTTTGCTTTCCTCCATCAGTAAACTTTTTGAAAAGGTTATTTTGAACAGAATGATGGCCCACATCAACGACAATTCATTTTTTGCCAATGAACAGTTCGGATTCCGCCATGGACATTCGACCACTCATCAACTTTTACGTGTAACAAATTTGATCCGTTCCAACAAATCTGAAGGCTACTCTACTGGTCTTGCTCTTCTAGACATAGAAAAAGCATTCGACAGTGTTTGGCACGAAGGTTTGATTGTAAAATTGAAAAACTTTAATTTTACATCATACATTGTTAGAAATTAGAATAATTCAAAGTTATCTGTCAAATCGTACACTTCAGGTTAATTATCAGAACTCCAGATCTGAAAGACTTCCTGTAAGAGCTGGTGTTCCTCAAGGCAGCATTTTGGGACCAATATTATACAATATTTTCACATCTGACTTACCTGAGCTACCTCAGGGATGTCAAAAATCTTTGTTTGCGGATGACACAGGCCTCTCCGCCAAAGGACGAAGCCTGCGTGTCATCTGTAGTCGATTGCAAAAAAGTTTGGATATTTTTTCTTCATACTTGCAAAAATGGAAGATTTCTCCTAATGCTTCCAAATCTCAACTAATAATATTCCCACATAAATCAAAAGCTCTTTATTTGAAACCTTCAAGTAGACATGTTGTCACGATGAGAGGGGTTCCAATAAATTGGTCATATGAAGTTAAGTATCTAGGACTCATGCTAGATAAGAATTTAACTTTCAAAAATCACATTGAGGGCATTCAAGCCAAATGTAACAAATATGTAAAATGTCTCTATCCCCTTATAATAGAAAATCGAAACTTTGTCTTAAGAACAAGCTTTTGATATTCAAACAAATTTTCAGGCCAGCCATGTTGTATGCTGTACCAATATGGACTAGCTGTTGTAATACCAGGAAGAAAGCTCTGCAGAGAATTCAAAATAAAATTTTGAAAATGATTCTGAGGCTTCCTCCCTGGTATAGTACCAATGAGTTACATAGAATATCCAATGTTGAAACATTGGAACAAATGTTAAATAAAATAATCAATAATTTCAGGCAAAAGTCGTTACAATCTTCTATTGCCACAATTAATGCGTTATATGTTTAGGTTAAGTTAGGTTCAGTATATCCAAGCGTTTTTTTTTTCTCTTATAAGCAGGTGAAATCAACTCACCTGTAAAAAAAAAAAATCTGAACTGCTACGGCAAATGAAATGTAATATGTTATTAACAAAATGTTAATAAAATCTTTTTTTTTTTTTTTTTTTTTTTTTAATTTCTTTATTAGTATCATTCCAAACATTACATTCATTTCTTATATCTAGGTGTTCTGTGTTATTTGACAACACTATCACCCTAATTTGGTAAAACAAATTTAAGATTTAATTAACATTTTGTTAACAACATATTACATTTCATTTGCCGTAGCAGTTCAGTTTTTTTTTTTTTTTACAGGTGAGTTGATTTCACCTGCTTATAAGAGAAAAAAAATGTTTTTAATATACTTAACCTAACTTAACCTAAACATATAACGCATTAATCGTGGCAATAGAAGATTGTAACGATTTTTGCCTGAAATTATTTATTATTTTATTTGACATTTGTTCCAATGTTTCAACATTGGATATTCTATGTAACTCATTGGTACTATACCAGGGAGGAAGCCTCAGAATCATTTTCAAAATTTTATTTTGAATTCTCTGCAGAGCTTTCTTCCTGGTATTACAACAGTTAGTCCATATTGGTACAGCATACAACATGGCTGGCCTGAAAATTTGTTTGAATATCAACAGCTTGTTCTTAAGACAAAGTTTTGATTTTCTATTAATAAGGGGATAGAGACATTTTACATATTTATTACATTTGGCTTGAATGCCCTCAATGTGATTTTTGAAAGTTAAATTCTTATCTAGCATGAGCCCTAGATACTTAACTTCATCTGACCAATTTATTGGAACCCCTCTCATCGTGACAACATGTCTACTTGAAGGTTTCAAATAAAGAGCTTTTGGTTTATGTGGGAATATTATTAGTTGAGTTTTGGAAGCATTAGGAGAAATCTTCCATTTTTGCAAGTATGAAGAAAATATATCCAAACTTTTTTGCAATCGACTACAGATGACACGCAGGCTTCGTCCTTTGGCGGAGAGGCCTGTGTCATCCGCAAACAAAGATTTTTGACATCCCTGAGGTAGCTCAGGTAAGTCAGATGTGAAAATATTGTACAATATTGGTCCCAAAATGCTGCCTTGAGGAACACCAGCTCTTACAGGAAGTCTTTCAGATCTGGAGTTCTGATAATTAACCTGAAGTGTACGATTTGACAGATAACTTTGAATTATTCTAACAATGTATGTTGGAAAATTAAAGTTTTTTAATTTTACAATCAAACCTTCATGCCAAACACTGTCGAATGCTTTTTCTATGTCTAAAAGAGCAAGACCAGTAGAGTAGCCTTCAGATTTGTTGGAACGAATTAAATTTGTTACACGTAAAAGTTGATGAGTGGTCGAATGTCAATGGCGGAATCCGAACTGTTCATTGGCAAAAATTGAATTTTCGTTGATGTGGGCCATCATTCTGTTCAAAATAACCTTTTCAAAAAGTTTACTGATGGAGGAAAGCAAACTAATTGGACGATAGCTTGAAGCTTCTGCAGGATTTTTGTCTGGTTTTAAAATTGGAACAACCTTAGCATTTTTCCATTTGTCAGGAAAATATGCTAATTGAAAACATTTGTTAAATATATCAACTAAAAATGATAAGCTACTTTCTGGAAGTTTCTTGATGAGGATGTAGAAAATTCCATCATCGCCAGGAGCTTTCATGTTTTTGAATTTTTTAATAATAGTTCTCACTTCTTCCAAATCAGTCTCCCAGGCATTTTCGAAAACGTTCTCTTGATTGAGAATATTTTCGAACTCCTGAGTAACTTCATTTTCAATTGGACTAGTAAGTCCTAAATTAAAATTGTGCGCACTTTCAAACTGCATAGCAAGTTTTTGAGCTTTTTCGCAATTAGTTAGTAATAATTTGTTTTCCTCTTTCAATGCCGGTATTGGCTTCTGAGGTTTTTTCAAGATTTTAGATAATTTCCAAAAGGGCTTAGAGCCAGGGTTCAATTGAGAAATTTTATTTTCAAAATTTTTGTTTCTTAATTGAGCAAAACGTTTCTTGATTTCTTTCTGCAAATCCTGCCATATAATTTTCATAGCAGGATCGCGAGTGCGTTGAAATTGCCTTCTCCTCACGTTTTTAAGACGGATCAAGAGTTTAAGATCATCGTCTATAATCACGGATTCAAATTTTACTTCACATTTTGGAATTGCAATGCTCCGGGCTTCAACAATGGAATTTGTTAAAGTTTCAAGAGCATTGTCAATATCAAGTTTAGTTTCTAAAGAAATGTTAACATCAAGATTGGAGTCAACATACGTTTTATATATATTCCAGTCGGCTCGTAAATAATTGAAAGTGGAGCTGATAGGATTGAGAATCGCTTCTTGGGATATTTGAAATGTAACAGGGACATGATCAGAATCGAAATCAGCATGAGTAATCAGTTGGCTACAAAGATGACTAGAGTCGGTTAAGACCAAGTCAATCGTAGACGGATTTCTAGAAGAGGAAAAACATGTAGGGCTATCAGGGTATTGAATTGAGAAATATCCTGAAGAGCACTCATCAAATAAAATTCTGCCGTTGGAATTACTTTGAGAATTATTCCATGACCGATGTTTGGCATTAAAGTCACCAATGACGAAACATTTTGACTTATTGCGAGTCAATTTTCGCAAGTCAGTTTGGAGTAAATTAACTTGCTGTCCAGAGCATTGAAAAGGCAAATAGGCAGCTATGAAAGTATATTTACCAAACTGTGTTTCAACAGAAACACCTAAAGTTTCAAAAACTTTAGTTTCAAATGATGAAAACAGTTGATGTTTTATACGTCTATGAATGATGATTGCAACTCCCCCACATGCCCCATCAAGTCGATCATTACGATAAACAAAAAAGTTAGGATCTCTTTTGAGTTTAGATCCAGGTTTTAAATACGTTTCGGTAATAACTGCTATATGCACGTTATTAACCGTAAGAAAATTAAACAGCTCGTCCTCTTTACCATTCAGAGAACGAGCATTCCAATTTAAAATATTTAAATTATTATTTGGATCCATTAGAAAAACGTAATCCAATAACAATTTGATTTGTAAATTTTACACCTACTTGGACTGCTTCAGTCATAGTGGTGGCTTTGAACATTGCATCAATCATTAGATTCAATTGTTCAGTTAGAAAATTAAAATCAGAGGCAGACATGTCATGTGATTTCCCATTGGAATTTCCGGTAGACGAAGAAGCGGAGTTACCTGTGGCGGTAGGGTTTTTTCCATTTGATTTGAAACAAGTAGAATGGGTACCCATGGATTGAACAGGGGAGGAGTTCGAATTTCCTGCTACGATATCGGTAAAGGATTTACCGTGGGTAGATACATTCGAAATAGAAAGATTCGAACGGCTACCCGACGGATTAAAATTAGTTTGTGAATGAGCATGATTATGATCTTCCTGATGGGTATGATTCATGATCAAGCGATCGTTAACTGAAAAATGAGCATTGTTCGATACTCTACCAGGCAAATTCCGGAAACGACCGTTATCGTAACGGATATTATCTTTCATCTGCCTGGCACGAGTCTCAATGACCTTTTTGCGTGAAGGACAATTCCAAAAATTGGACTTATGGTTAGCCCCGCAATTACAACATATGAATTTGGTGGTATCTTCCTTCACTGGACAGACGTCTTTGGCGTGAGAAGAACCTCCGCAAATCATGCATTTAGCATCCATGCGACAATTTTTTGTACCATGACCCCACTTTTGGCACCGACGGCACTGAGTGGGGTTCTGGTAATTTCCTCCAGGTTTCTGGAAATGTTCCCATGTCACACGGACATCAAACAAAAGTTTTGCTTTTTCTAAAGCTTTAATATTATTTAGTTCTTTTTTGTTAAAGTGAACTAAATAAAATTCTTGAGAAAGCCCTTTCCGAACAATGCCAGATTGGGTTCTCTTTTTCATAATGATTACTTGGACTGGGGAAAATCCAAGTAAATCATTTATTCCATTTTTGATCTCTTCAGGTGATTTATAGTCACTTGAGAGACCTTCCAAGACAACTTTGAACAAACGTTCAGTTTTGTCGTCATAAGTAAAAAATTTGTGCTTCTTCTCTTCAAGATGTTTGAGAAGAAGCTCACGATCTTTAAGAGTTTCCGGCAAAACGCGACAGTCTCCTTTCTTTGCGATTTGGAAGGAAACCTTGATTACCCTAATGGAGTTCAAGATCTCCTGCCTAAATCCACCAAATTCGGAACAACTGACCACGATAGGCGGCACTCTTTGCTTCCTCACTTGAATCAAAGAGCCTGGGCTAGAGGCTGCTTCGATTTGGTGTTCGGAAAATTTGTCTAGAGCATCGAACTGATTGCTCATTTCGATACAATTATTCATTTCACCCTTGGAAGAAAGTTCGCATTCCGGGGAAGCGTCCTTTCTTCCATTCTTGCCACGTGTAGTGACAGTTTTAAAACCCACTTTTTTGGAAGGAAGTAGTGAATTCAGAGATTCACCCTTCCTTTTGTTAGTTGTTGATACCATGTTTAGTTAATAAACGAAAGAAGACGTGACCTTCGAAAGGTTTTTTCCCAAGACGGTGTCCAAGAAGGATTACCACCGCTAGCTTTCGCCAACGGGTCCAACGAAAAATCGAAGGCACGGGTCCAAACAAGGATCGTAAAGGGATCAATAGTAGAAAAAATAGTACTGAAAAGTACTGTTTTAGTAGCACTGAAAAGTACCGTTTTTAATTTTAGCACTGAAAAGTACTGTTTTTGTAGCACTGAAAAGTACTGTTTTATTGCTTTAGGTAGTTTTTAAGAAAACTTCCAAGAGCAGAGAGAATTCGTGTACGCACAGCACGAAGGTACGGTGCGCACTGAAAATCTTAGATTTGTTTTACCAAATTAGGATGATAGTGTTGTCTAACACAGAACACCTAAATATAAGAAATGAATGTAATGTTTGGAATGATACTAAAAAAAAAAAAGTCTAAACAGATTCGCTGGAAAGCCATGTTCGGCCATAATTTGCCACAACTCGTTTTTCTTCACTGAATCGTACGCTGCTTTATAATCTACAAACAGATGATGAGTCTGCAAGTTGTACTCCCGGAATTTATCTAGAATTTGACGCAGGGTAAACATTTGATCCGTCGTTGATCGACCCTCTCGAAAACCAGCTTGGTATTCGCCGACAAAGGACTCCTCATACGGTCTCAATCTGTTGAACAGAATTCCAGACATGATTTTGTACGCCGAATTAAGGAGTGTTATCCTTCGGTAATTGGCGCACTCCAGTCGATGCGCTTTCTTGTACAAAGGGAAAATGAGACCTTCTAACCAACTAGTAGGCATTTGTTCTTCCGCCCATTTCCTCGATATGATACGGTGAAGGAGTTCGTGCAGCTGTTCACTTCCGTGTTTGAGAAGTTCGGCCGGGAGCTCGTCCTTCCCAGCAGCCTTGTTGTTCTTCAGTCCATTGATAGCTTTCCTTACCTCATCTAGCGTTGGAGGTTCCACAGCCTGTCTATCGTCATCGATTTGCATTCTGCTACCAAATCCACTTCCTTAATCTACGTTCAACAATGACTCGAAGTACTCTTTCCATCTGTCGGTCACCATTGTTCAATCCGTCAGCAAGTTTGCTTCGCGATCGTTGCACATGGCAGGAGACGGCGCTGTTTTTCTCCGCACACCATTTACAGATTCGTAGAACCTTCGCATGACGTTCTGTTCCATAGCTCCTTGCGTCTTGCAATAACTGCCTCTTCATGTTCCTTTTGCTTTCTGCGATGGATCCGTTTTTCGGCTGCCCTTGCTTCCTTGTACCGCTCTCTGCTCTGACGGGTACCAGACACCAGCATCCGGCTTTTAGCCAAGTTCTTCTTGTTCGTCATTCTCTGGCACTCCTCGTCGAACCAGCCGTTCCTTGGTCTTCGTTGAGCAGTACCTACCACTTCTCGCGCTACTGTGCTCACCGCTCCGTGGACTGACTCCCACAGATCGAAGGGGTTGATGCTTTCGTTGATTTCGCTTATCCGCTCGTCGAGCTTTTGATGGTAGTCCGCTGCTACACCATCTGCTGACAGGCATTGGATATTGAAATTAAACGGTTGTCGATTTCTAGAACTCGAAACGGTTGATAATCGCGCTTGAATTTTGCTCACAACGAGATAGTGCTCTGAGTCGATATTATGGCCCCTGAAAGTTCTAACATCGATGACATCGGAAAAATGTCGGCCGTCTACCAGAACATGGTCGATTTGGTTGCAATGTTCGCCATTTATGTGTTGCCAGGTGTGCTTGCGGATATCCTTGCATGTAAAGTAGGTGCTACTGATGGCCATCCCCCTGGTAGCAGCAAAGTTCACTAAACGTAGGCTGGTGTCGTTGGCAACAGAGTGAAGGCTCTCTGTACCAATTATAGAGCGGAAGAAGTCCTCCCTTCTGACCTGCTCATTAGCGTCGCCGATGACAATTTTCACTTCGTTTTTTGAGCATTCTCCATAGGTCTTGTCGATACATTGCTTCCTTCACGTCATCTGGTTTGTCGTTAGTCGATGCATAGACGTTGAATAGGCTGTAGTTGAAGAACTTGCCCCGAGTCCTCAATACGTAGATCCGCTCGATGATCGGCTTCCACCAAAAAACGCGCTTCATCTGTTTCCCGATCACTATGAAACCGACTCCGTATTCAGCTTTATCGCCACCGCTGTGGTAGATGTTGTATTTGAATGCGGTGTTAGCGACGGAGTCTATCGCTCTGGATTCACTTTCTCCAGATCTTAGCCAACGCACTTCCTGAATAGCAGCCACGTGCACGTCAACATTTCACAATTCACGAGCCAAAAGGCTCACTCGTCCAGGTTCATTTAAGGTCCTGACGTTCAAAATCATAGCCTTTACTTCGTTGCCAGGTCGATTGCCGAAAAAACGTTCGTTTCTTCTTCTTTCTCCATTTTTCGTGGTGGATAATGAATTCGGTATGCTACCTTACCGGGGTCGCGCTACCTACATCACGTTGATGAAGCTGCCATCTTAGGTGTCGCTGATGTGATACAGCATTTCATAATCAGCCGCTGGATGCTAGAACAGACGCTGTTTGAGACGCACCTCCCGGTGTACAGACACTCGGAACGTACCTCCTCACTCTAGCTGATGTGCCCAGGCTGCACTACCAGTTAAGTACGCAATTCTTAGCTGGCGGTCCTTGGCATCATTTGACCCGTGGAAGCACGAGGTAGGAACTTGTGAGGACCAGAGCTGTGTTGGTCGCTCCTTCCTGATTGTCGACTCACCATTTTGCAGCCACAATATGGACTAGCTGTCGTAATACCAGGAAGTATGCTCTCGAAAGGATTCAAAATATAATTTTGAAAATAATTCTGAAGCTCCCTCCTTCGTATAGTACCAATGAGTTACATAGAATCTCCAATGTAGAAACATTGGAACAAATGTCAAATAAAATAATTAATAATTTTAGACAACAATCGTTGCAATCTTCTATTGTTCTTTATATTCGTTATATATTTGGGTTAAGTAAATTGAAGGTGTTTATTTTTCCTCTCTTAAAAGCAGAAGAAATCAACTTGTCTGTGAAAGTTCTGAACTGCTACGGCAAATGAAATGTAATGTTCTAAATGTAATCCAATTTCATAGAATATTTATGATGATTTCCTAGTATATTTTATCTCGGGTTAAGTACACTGTTCACATGTCAATGATAACATTTTCAAAATATTTTTTTGATTCATATTATAGACACTTAAGTCCTCAGTGAAGTATAACTCATCAAAAACCATATAAAACAAATGATTCCGAATTATTTCTCTATGTTATCCAACCTTCAAAATACTTAAAATTAGAATGGTGCATGATTCCGTAACATGAGTCATTTCAATTAAATAGAAATGTGTGGACTTTTCATGATTCTTTTTACGGACGCTTCTTAACTTTTTCCTCATATTCCGGACACTTTGATTCAGAACAGCTTTTGAAAATCATTACTAGAAAAGTCAAATGTGTGGTATTCGGATTTGAGTATGAACTGAGAGCGGTTTGGGGGTTTCGGATTGAGCGTGTGGTAGATGGGGGTGGAGTCGAAAAGAGAGAAATATAGAGTGAGTGTTATTTTGTATCATTGGAAAACATAGTGGTTTTAATTATTGATAATTACTGATGATCCTGAGGATATCACAAAATGGTCAAATCCCCAATATCTAAGGCAGTTGGCATGAACAATTTTCATGCATATCTATGAAAAATTATTATTAAAATAAGCCTAAAAATGGGACCTTTTGATTTGCAAAAATTGAAAACTCTTGTATGAAAATGTTTCCCATGAAGAGCAGAGTGTCCGGAATCCAGAGCAGCCGGAAATGTTAATCAAATCGGTAGTCATCTGCAATTAATCAGTACACGGTAAGACTTCAAAGTAAAATATAAAGTTGGTGCTTGGTGCGGTTTAGCAGAACCTCGACCATGTGATGTATCTGCAAGTCTAGATTTAAATCTTATTAACCACGTAATGTGAAGATGCCAAATTTCGAATTTTCAAGTGCACAAGTCTAGAAAACCAGACAACCATCCGCTGGTGGAGACCTATTACAATTCAAGTATCAAAAACGGGAAAAAACAGTGTACTCGGAGACCTGGCGAAACGACATTCGGGGAAAAATAGCACAACAAACTCAAAGTACTCTAAAGGTTCAATAGTGAATCGCACACAAAAATCACCTTAAACATACATATAACATAGCATTGAAGCATACCAATAATATATAAACGATGAAAACTTGACTGTTTTTTTGAATCTCTGCCGTCAACTTAATTTTGCCATTGATACTTTATCGATAATGTAACAAAAAATTGAGCGTAAATGTCCAAACTCTTGCACAATACATACATCGTACTGAGGGGTGACCCCAAACATTTGCACGATAGCTTGAACACTTTTAATGATTTTGAATAACTTTGATCGACCCAATGCTGAGGAAATTAGTCAGTGCAATTTTTGATAATATCAAAGCTTCAAGTAAAAAATAAACAAACAATTTTTTGTCGAAACACTTACACAGTAAGATTAATTTATTGCTTTTCGAATGAACCATAGAGTATTTTGATTGTACGTGTACTCAATGATATCCACTCCCGTGCATAAGTTTGGGTTCACCCCCTAAAAAACATGCAAAAGTGTTCTGTCCATATCTCTGTGATTACACGTCCAATTGAAACGCTTTAAGCCGCATTCGAAAGGCAAAGAATTATTCTTACTTCGTATGTATTTTTCCAAAAACATTTTTAAAATTTTGTATACTAAATTTTTACTTAAAGTTGTGACATTTTTTTCAAAAAACACACTGAAAAATCATATCTTACTTCCTCAGCATTGAGTCGACAAAAATTTTAAATCAAAGTGTCATTGAAATCGTAATCTTATATTCTTTGAAGAGACCCCACGAAATTTTGACGGAAAAATCGTAGCACGTTGCATAGAAAATGTATAGGGACTGTAAAATCCATCGAGCCACTGAAAATTTCGAGTTATGGAGAGTCGACTGCAGTCCCCGAATCCCCTCGAACGCCATTAAATGTTACGATTATTGAATTTTTGTGTCATCGACACAAACTAATTTCCGTAGATGACGGATTTCATATATTTCATTCCGGTGATCTAGTGAGAGTACATTATAAATTTAACGTCAACTCGCATCCTCCGCACCGCTGCACCCAATATTTGTTCAGCAGCAAAACATCCCCCAACCATCCTAAACCTAAAACACGCATTTATGGCCCATTAAGGGTGGAGAGTTGCTGCAATTTTCCTAAGCATAACTTTTAGAATTTCTCCCAGTCAGCGCACAAACAAGCACACACGTGTTTTACGAGCTTATTAGCACGAGATAGAAAATGATTAAGATGATGATGGCGACGACGGCGACGAGTGGTTTAATTACCTGGTTTTAGTATGCATCCATCCAGGACTACTCGGCTCTGGAACATCTAGGGAGTTTCCGGAGGTACACGAAATCACCATCAGTGGCATTGTTCTTGTTGTTAATGCTTTGTATGAATTTGGCTGAATGATCCTCCAGAATTTTTTTAAAAGTAGAGTTCCATCATCAATTTCAGTTCAATCTTACTTTCAGGTTCACTTTGATATTGTTGATTGTATAATCGGAAAATTATATAAACGCAACGAACTGATTGCTCTTTTCGATTCAATTATCAACATTAACCATTTCACCCTTGGGAGACGGGGCGTATTCCGGAGAAAAGTGCGTTCTTTCATTGTTGCCACGTTTCGTGATAGTTTTAAAACCCACTTGTTTTGAAGGAAGTTGTGAATCAATAGATTCACCCTTAGGGCAACTTTAGCGATGGTCCATTTTTTGGTCCAAACCACAAATATAAGTATACGGATGAACTCCAAAGGAATTCCCGGACGAATTCCGATAGAATTTGCGGCGGAGCTTTGAAAGAATTCCCGACAGAGCTCCGAAGATATTCTCGGTGGAGCTCCGGAGACTTTTCCGGAAAAACTGCTAAGAAATATCCGGTGGAGCTTCTCCGGAGATTTCTCCGGAGATTTTCTCCAGGAATTTCTCCGTGGATTTCAAGGATTACTCCGGTTATATGCCCAAGAACTTTCTGGAAATTTCCGCCAAGAATTTCTCAGGGGATTTTCTCCGAGAATTCCTCAGGAAATTTCCAACTTCAATTTCCTTTGGAAATTTTGTCCAGAATTTTCTCTAGGGATTTCGTCCAGAAATTCATAACGAAATTTCTCTGATGATTTTCTTAAAAAAATCTTTTTGGGATTTTTTAAGAGAATTTGTTCCTCCCGAGACTTCTCCTACGATATCCTCCAGGAATTCTTCTGGGAATTTCGTCCAGGAATTCCTCCAGGGATTTTGTCCAGGAATTCCTCCAGAAACTCCAGGCATTTCTTCCGGAGATTTCCCCCAAGAACTCATCCGGGGATTTGCTCCAAAAATTCTTCAGGAGATCTCCAATACCAATCCCTTCGGGGATTTGCTCCAGAAATTTCTCCGGGGATTTCCTCAAGGAATTTCTCTGGGGATTTACTCAAAAAAATCCTTCGGAGATTTTTTCATAGAATCCCTCCGGGGATTTACTCCAGGAACTTCGCCGACAATTTCAAAAAGCGATTCCTCTGGAGATATTCGTCAAGACCTCCTTCGAGAATTTTCTCCAGGATTTCCTCAAGGGACTTCTTGAAACAATTCCTCCGAGGATTTCGTCCAGAAATTCTTCTGTGCTTTCCTCCAGGAATTGCTTCGGGCATTTTCACCAGAAGCACCTCCGGAGATTGGTCCAGGAACTCCTCTGATCATTTCTTTCAGAAACTTCTCTGACGATTTGCTCCAGGAATTGCCAAGGGGATTTCCAATAGTAATCCCTCCGGAGATTTCCTCCAGGAAATTCTCTTGGGATTTAAACCAGGAATTTCTCTTGGGATTTAAGCCAGGAATTCCTCCGGGGATTTCAAGGATTACTCCGGCGATATCCCCAAGAACTCCTCTGGAGTTTATTTTCGCCAGGAATTTCTCTGGAGATTTCCAATAGCAATTTCTCAGGGGATTTTCTCCAGGAATTCCTCAGGCGCTCCAGCAATTCTTACGGAGTTCGTTAAGAAATTTCTCCGGAGTTCCTCCTGAAGCTTTGAAGGAACTTCGAAGCATATGCTGAATCAAATTCAAAAGAATTGCTGAAAAAACTCCAGAGGAATTTCTGGAGCAACAAAGAAGGAATCACCGGTGAAGCTCGAAGGAACAATAAAGAAATTCCTGTAGCAATTTTGGACAAATTCCTAGAAAATATCCAAAGGAAATCCTGGAGTATCTCTGAAGCAATTCCTGGAGAAACTCCCTATGTGTTTCTGGAGGAACTCCGGAAGCGATTCTAGAGAAACTCCGAAGTAATTGATTGACGAACTCCGAAGAAATTCCTGCGTAAACTAGTAATGAAATTCGAATTTCCATCATTGGAAAGAAACTCCGGAGGAACTTTCTAGAAATTACTGGATGAAATCCAGATAAATCGCTGGAGGAATTTCTGGAAGTCTAGAAGAATTGCCGGTGGAAATCCGGAAGAATTTGTTGAAGAACTTAAGAAAAAACCTGAGCAACTTCAGCAGGTTTCTGAGCAACTGTAGTGGGATGTAGTGAATTATTCGAAGCAACTTCAGAAGACTTCCTAGAGGAATTCTTGAACATTTCCGAGAAATTACAGTAAAACCTTCATGAGTCGATGTTGCATTATTCAACATCGACACATGGACCAAAATGAACCAACATTTCATGTTTACTATGATGGTCCTCTCAAACAACTTTCCGAAGCATTTCTGTTCTATAAGTCGATGGGAACTTCAGTACTTAATCGATACATGGAGGTTTGACTGTACTAATTCCCGGTGGAGCTCCACAAGAATTCCCGGATGAATTTTTGAAAAAAAAAATCTCTAGAGGATTTTTGATGGATATCCCTGAAGAAAATCCTCGGCTACGGAGGGAAAACCTCAAGAGAAGTTAGAGGGAGTCCCTGGAGGAATTCTTTGAAAAAATCACCGCAGGAATTTCTGGAGAAAATCTCTGGGGGAATTCCTGGTGGAGATAACCGAAGGAATTCTTGTAGCAAATGCCCGGAGGAATTTCTGAAGGAAATCTCCTGTAAAATGCTGGAGGAATTTTTGAAAGAAATCTCCAGAAAAAATGCTGTAGGAATTTCTGAAAGAAATCCCCAAAGGAATTGCTTTTGAAAATATCCTGAGGAATTCCTGAAGAAAATCCCCGGAGTAAATGATCCCCGAAGGGATTTCTGGAGAAAATTCCCATTGAAATTTCTTAATGAAATCCCTGGAAAAATCTTTGGAGGTGCTTCTAGAGTAAATCGCTGGAAGAATTTCTGGATGAACACAGAAAATCCTCGAAGGAATTGCTATCAAAAATCCCCTCAAAAATTTCTGGAGCAAATCCCTTAGTAGTTCTTTGAGGGAAACCTCCCGACGAATTCTTTGAAAAATCTCCGGAGGATTTTCTAGATCAAATCACAAGAGAAGTTTCTGGAGGATTTCCTGGATGAAATTCCCGGAAGAAATCCTAGGAGTAGTTTCGGGATGAAATCCTCGTAAGTGATGCTTGAGAAAATCCCGGAGCAATTTCTGGTGGAAATTCCCGGAAGAATTTCTAGACGAAATCCCTAGAGCAATAGCTATTGAAAATCCTTTGAGAATTTCGTGGGGAGAATTCTCGGAGGAGTTCCTGGGGATATCGCCGGAATAATTCCTGGATGAAATACCCGGAGATTTTCTTGGTTTTAATCCAAAGAGAATCTGCTGGAGGAAATCTCCGAATGAATTCTCTGAAAAAATCCTCGAGAGAATTTCTGGAGATAATCCTGAGTTCTTGAGGGATATCTCCTGAGGAATTCCTGGAGAATATTCCTGGTGCAAGCCCCCAGAGATATTCCTGGAATAAATTTTCTGATAAATTCTCTGAAAAAGTCTCCGAAGGAATTTCTTGAGAAAATCGTCGGAGATACTTCTTAATGAATTCCTAGACGAAATCATCAGAGGAATTCCTGGATGAAACTTCCGGAAAAAGTCCTGGTGCAATCCCTCAGATAAATTTCTGTATACAATCCTTAAAGGAATTGCTGGAGGAAATCCCCGGAGAAAATTCTGGACGAAAACCACAGAGAAAAGTTTCTGAAGGAAATACGTACCCGAAGGGATCCCCTGAGCAAATCCCCAGAGTAATTCCTGCAGCAAATCCCCAGATGAATTCCTGGTAGAAATTCTGATGGCCACATCTGGGGAACTTCAAATATCTTCCCGTACAAATTCGTAGTGGAATCCTTGTATGAGATCCTGTATGGCTCCCCGAATGAATTGCCAGAGAAATCGCTGGCAGCGGAATAAATATTGTTTGAAAAACACCAGCGCTACAATATTGTTTTTATTTCTACTTACCTCAAATGAGTCGGATGAAAAGACGATGACAGTTTCAGTGAGAAAAATCCGAACTGGAAAATAAACATGTGTCAAACAAGTTTTGGAACAGTTCAAATGTTGGTCCAACTCCGACCAAAAATGGGCCAAGCAGCTAGCCTGTTCCAAAAACATAGACCAGAAAACTGGTCTAAAATAAAATTGGAACATTGTTTGCTACACCGGTGCAAGCTCCAATTTTAAACATGGTCCAAAAATTTGGAACCAACCCGTGATTTGGACCACCGGTGAAGTTGCCCTTACTTTTGCTCGTGGTTGCAATTATATTCGTTGGATATTAGACCTCCCAAGATATTTTTTACAAGACATCTTCTAAAAAGAATTATTACGATTAGCTTCAGCTGAGGAATCCAACAAAAAATCGAAGTAATGGGTTTGAATAAGGACCGAAAATGGATCCAATACTGTAGAAGTACTCGTAGAACACTTAACTGAGAAGCAGGCTCATTAAGGACATAATGGCGAGAAGATACATAAGAAGAAGGAGCAACAGTTGAATAAGAAGAAAAAGACTCCTTGCTGTTTTGTCCGGATGAAAGCCGAACTACGACCTTGCATATAAGCAAACCATAAGGGTGCATCAATTCACACCCCAAACAACGTAACCTTTCGGTTGAGTGCAAAAAGACGAAAGTCCATTATTTCGCAAAACCGGTAATGAACGATGGTTTTGTTCCGCACTCTCCCGAACCTCGGTCCCACGCCAGGACTATGGCTCCTTACTAGAAAGAGAACGTTTTCCTCGAGGTAACAGCATCCGTAAACCGTTTTAATCTTGACCGCAACCATTTTCCTGCATTTACCGGCGTGTCTGGTACGAAAATTCCCTCTCCCTTCTTTGGGTGTCGATAATTATTCTTGGTCTGGATTTGCGCTGAATTTAAAATAAGATTTACGACCTTTCGTTGGACCTCGATGCCGGGGCTGCAATAGTCTTTTGTTGGCGTAGAACAGAAAAAAAAACCGGGAATCTAGAGGTCGATGCGCGTCCGATGGAAAAAAGGGGTTGCGGTTAGTAATTTTCACCCGTTTTGCAGCGAAAATTTGACCTGAATTTTAATATTTTTGCTGCCAGCAAAGCTACCGATGAAATATGACCCGGTGGGATTTATTACCAGTTCATATTTTTATTCCTCGAAGCCATTAACGGGACCTTCTGGTGAGTAACGGAGTGGGCAGGCGATGCGAATTGCAAGATCTTCGACGCGGTTTGCACTCGCGACTTGGTTACAAAGCGTGTCGTTGGCGTAAGAAGCTGTGATGTTACTGGAAAAGTGGAAATCTGCATAAAACTCGCATAAAAATGATGACTCTTAATGGTGCTTTTATTTCAGACACGGCGGTATACATTACTGTGATGACGGCGGTGGGGTTAACAAGTGAAATTTACAGTTTGTCGAAGATTATGAAATAAAATGTTGCCCACGTTGTTGGGTGGAAATATGGTTGAGGTGAAGATTTTAACACGCAAAGATTCTAGAGGAATCAGGATGAGATTACTTCGGTGGGTAGGAAATCCATTTGGTTTTCGAGGAATGATTTACGGTTTACGTTTTGATAAGTCTTGCTGATTCAAGGTTTTCTTCCTTGTTTTAATATGTTCGTTTAGATGCTCGTGGTCTACGGTAAGAATAGCTCCTTAAGAACTTCAAATTGTTTCACAGTAAGAGATGCGAGCACCCAGAGTATCTTTCAAATAAAGAGAAGTTTTTTTTTGAACCACTTGACGTTGATCTATTATGGTATACATGATTCACCCCTGATCAATTCTAAATTCGTGCAGGACGACGAATTAGGGGAAGTGGTGGTAAAATGAACACCGTGCCTTTCATCGAGAAAAAAACAAATTTCAATGAATTTTTATCACGCACGGACGATTTAGAGCACAAATTGGAGTGTTCGGGCTGATACGGAGGTCAATTGAAGTGAAAATATTAAAGAAAACTAAGAATTTAGAAAATCACGTTTGCAAATTTGAACTGACGTAACTTTTTGCTGGGAGGTCTTGAAGTTTTTCAGTGAGGTGAGTATCGTTATGATATGATGTCAAATTTGATACCTTTAAATTTCTTTTTGAATGGGTTACAATCAAAATGGAAATGTTTTCGGAAATGCACTGAAAATTTTCAAAAATATTTGTTTTGCTCACGTTTTTCGCATGATGTTCATTTTACCCACATGGTTCAGGTAAAATGAACATTTGCATCGTTTTTTGCTAGCGATAAAAATATGTGAAAATTTGTATATTTTAGTCTGAATTCGTGTTGCTGCTTTAAATAACATCCCTACTTCTAATGTTGTGCGATAGAACTGTAGAAATTCCTTGTTTTTCTATTAGAAACAAGATGATATCCTTAAGGTGTTCATTTTACCACCCCTTCCCCTATCATTTGGTGAACATTCCATTGACTGATGATGCGAAGTGTTACAATCTGTTTAGTTTTTAGTAAGAACCCAACAGCTGGCCGAGTGGTTAGAGTCCACGGCTACAAAGCAAAGCCATGCTGAAGGTGTCCGGGTTCGATTCCCGGTCGGTGCAGGATCTTTTCGTAATGTAAATTTCCTTGACTTCCCTGGGTATAGAGTATCATCGTACCTGCTACACGATATACGAATACAAGTGGAAGTGATCATAAGAACACTAAGCTGAGTAGCCGACTCTGTCCCAGTGGGGACGTTTATGCCAAGAAGAAGAAGAAGCCGCTACGATTCCAGCATAATGTGAGTGGCAGCCGTAGTTACTGCATTCCAGCAGTTGGCATCCACAAACATTTTCTGGATTATGTTGTCCGGGGACGTGTCCCCTCTGTATGTAACGAGCATGAGATTTCTCATAACAATGAAACGCAGGCAATTGACCACGACATTCTCCGCTGTTTCCTCCACACTATCGCAATTGGGACACGCTGGAGATTCTGAGTGCCCGAACCTAAGCATGTACTACTTATAACAACCATCTCCTGACAGACACTGCATCAGATGAATGTTCACTTCCCCATGGTTTCTTCTATACCAATCTGACACATTGGGTATTTGCCGATGGGACCATCTACTTTTAGTGAAGTTATACCATTCCTGCTGCCAACCCCTAAGCATTGTCTCTTTACACGTGCTGCGGACTTCTCTGGTACCTCTTTGGTTGAAGCATTGAACATCTTCGGCCCTATTCCGGCTATGACGCATATGGGCTCTTTAGCAACCGTTCGGTATACGCTTGTTACTCTTAAGTACATGTGTGCTATTCAACCGCCTTAGGTTTCTACTCTTTCTAAGCACTTTTTACCAGAATGATCCTCTCTTCCCCAGTATGAATAGCGTGTCGCCTGCCAGTAACTAGCGTTTGCCGGCAATTATAGCAGACTGACGTGGTGTTACTATCGGAACCATACCGCATACCAGCCAACGGTAGGTCTCAACAGCTAGCAGCTATAGGGACGACAGGACGATACCCAATCCAAGAAACAGTCTCTAGCTGAAATGACGGTTTTGCGATAGCAAAAATCAACGGCGTGTTCTAATGCAGTTGTTACGCGGCCCCAAGGTGGTCGATTGAGGAATTTTCCCACATGGTCCACAGGATGATAGCCGATTTAGCTAATCGGCAGCCAGTAGTGATAGCTGGCAACTTTAATGCAAGGGCAGTGGAGTGGGGTAGCCACTTCACCAATCAAAGAGGCCAGCTATTGTTGGAATTCCTGGCCGCATTAAATGTAAAGCTGGCAAATGTGGGTGCAGTGAGTACCTTCCGCAGAAATGATGCAGAATCGATTATCGACGTGACGTTTTGTAGTCCTAACTTTTTAGGTACCATGAACTGGCGCGTTGATGACGGTTATACTCATAGCGATCATCAATCGATTCGCTATAGTATAATACCAGGCGGGCGGAAGGCAGCGCGATGTAACTCGACCCAAGCCCGAGTATGGAAAACAGCGCGCGTCGACGGCGAAATATTCACTGAAGCCCTGAAGCGTGAACGGAACACTCTGGACCTAAACGGTGAAGAGCTAGTTGCTGTGATATCACGAGCGTGTGATACTTCCATGCCGAGAAAACCCAATCGGTGGGCTTCGTGGCCGTGCGGTTAGCGGCGTCAGTCGTTTAGGCGTATTGTGCCACAAAGCGTCCAGTCGGTGGAAACTTTTCGTGAAGCGAAAAATTCACCACTGCGCTACTTTGTGTTCCGTGTTGTCCGTTGCCTAATGTTCGTGATTGTTCAGTCTGTGCAGCCTTTGGCTGAAGACGGTGTAAATAGTCTTTATAAAAAGCCCCTCCTAGAGAGAACAGGCCGCCGGTGTACTGGTGGTGCGAATCAATTGCAAATCTTCGAGCAATCTGCCTTCGGGCTAGACAAAGAATGCAACGCGCACGCACAGAAGCACAAAGAGAAGAACGCAGTGCAGCATTCAGAGAGGCAAAGTTGGCTCTCAAAAAGGAAATCAAGAGTCGAAAACGGGCATGCTTTGATAGTCTATGCGAGAGAGTCAATTCTAGTCCATGGGGTGACGCCCCAAGAGAAGTCGACCGAGTTGCTGCGATCGATAATCGATGTACTCTTCCCGCACCATTCCATAAGCCCATGCCCCCAGCGCCGTATGCGGCAGATAAAGGAGAAGACGTGGCGAGAGTGACGAATGAAGAGCTGGCAGAAGTCGTGAAATCATTCGCGTCAAACAAGGCAGCGGGACCCGATGGTATCCCGAATGTTGCCTTAGAAGCGGCAGTGAACGCGAATCCAGACATGTTCAGAACCACGATGCAACGCTGCATTGATCAAGGAATCTTCCCGGATGTATGGAAATGACAGAAACTGGTGCTACTACCAAAGGCGATTGGGGAAATGGAGTTGACAGTAGCACACTCTATTTCCATAGCCAAGAGCCTGAGGTGGTGGTGGTCAACATCCGCTAGTCCGAGCAACGGGCGCTTATCTCGGTAGGTGATTGCACCATAGAGTCCAAGCGATGTTTTAGGCATCTTGGGGTAATGATCGATGACAAGCTCAGCTTCGTTAGCCACGTTGAATATGCCTATAAAAGGGCATTTATGGCTATAGTGGCGCTTTCAAGGATGATGTCTACCAGCTCTGCTGTAATTGCCAGTAAACGTCTGCTGCTGGCAAGGGTTGCGCTATCCATACTAAGGTATGTAGGGGCATTCTGGTCAAAATCGCTTAGAACGAGCAGAAACCTAAAGTGGTTGTAAAGCACGTACATGATAATGTGCTTAAGAGTAGCATGTGCATACCGGACGGTATCTAAAGAGGCCGTGTGCATTATAGCCGGGATGGCGCCCATCGGGCTCATCATCCAGGAAGATGTTCAATGCTTCAACCAAAGGGGTACCAGAGGAGTTTCAATAAAAAATTAGAATAAAATGCACAGAAAACTATGGCCCTTTTCCATGTTTGTCCAGGAAAATCGAAGGTGCACAACAAATGAAAACAAACGATTTTCCCCAAGCCTGCCTTGATTGTTGTTGGGCAGCTGGAGTTATCTTGCAGTTTAGAAAAGTTTTGTTTCATTTTTCGTGTGTAGTATCTGTGCCTCCCTCCCAGGTAGAAACCATGGGGAAGTGAAATTCCACCTGACGCAGTTCTGCTACACGTGTTGTGCTATATGCACATGCCCCTCCCCGAAGAAATACCGTAAGGTGGACCCGGGGAGATAAGGGTAAGAGGCCAAGGGTAATGTCGATGCACTATTCACCACTTGAGCAATTCTAAAAGAATTGCTCAAGTACAGTGCAAAGGCTGGTTTTAGCGGGTCGTCGTTGGTGCGTCATCCCCGCATTCCCTGAGTTACCTTCCCAGGGGATCTGTTTGCAGATTTTCCCCCTTGTAAAAAAACAAAAAAAAGACCGTGTGGGAAAATTCCTAGATCGACATCCTTGGGAGTGCGTAACAGCTGCAGTAGAAAACGGCGTTAGTTTTTGCTATCGCAAAACCGTCATTTAAGGTAGAAACTGCTTCTTGGATTGTATATCGTCCTGTCGTTCCTATAGCTGCTAGCTATTGAAACATATCCACCACCCAGTTCGCGCAGTTTTCCGGTTTGTGGTATGGGCCCGATAGTAACACCATGTCGGTCTTCGTATTCGAGACTGACTGCCAAAGCAGCTGCTGGGTTGCAGCACAGAAGTGGTTTCAATTCAATTGTGTAATTTCCGTTTTGGCTGCTTTGCGTTTTTCCTTCTATAATCTGGTCACAAACAAGCTTCTAACGCCTGGCCTGTTGTGTGTTGGCACAGTGTGGGACTCACGTTTGGCGTGCTTAACCTCTTAAAATCTTTCCCTACTGCTCCTATGCCTCGTTTTTGCCCTGAACTACATCACGCAACTTTATAGGGAAAGGGCTGTGCTCATGCACTTCGTCAGTCTTATCCTCTAGTTGTTCTGTTAGCTCGCTGTTGGAGCTTAATGTCGTCGAAAACACTACACAGTATTTCGATCGGCCGAAATCGTGAACTTAATTCTGTAGCACCTTTAAACGTGATTTTTTCGGAATGGTGTCTTCGGACGAAAATTTTCTAAAAATATAGCGCATATATTGACGGTAAATGTTAGTTCGCAACTTTGCCACGGGCGGCGCTGCGAATTTTTTTTTGAAATGGCGATCTTTAAATATGATGTCTTCGGCAAAGTTGTAGATAATTCAAATACAAACAACTTTGCCAAAGACACCTAGTGTGTATTCAGCCGCATTTCCAAAATACGGGAGTATTTTATGAACGACCCCCTAAAACTAGTTGTTCTCCGATATTTTGAAAATACAAAGTTTCCGGTAGCAACAATGTTCTACAAAATTATGTAAACAGTCAAAATGAATCATTCTCTAGAAGACACTAGTCTTCTAAAGATCACTACATGACACGTGCAAGAACGATGCGGGGAGTAGTAAATTAAGTGATGTATCAAATTCAAATCCAAAATCAGGCAAGTGCCTCAATATCAGATCATTTTTCTTTTTTTTTCATGTGTAAAAGAGTGTTGCAACCATAAGCACTGCGTTAACATTTAAACACTGATTTGATTCACAGAATAGTGATTCAATGATTTATTCTTTTCTCAACAGAATATTTCACCAAATTTGCATAGCTTGCACTTACTATAGTGTCTATGTACGAAAAATAGCTAAAACTGCAAGCGAAAACTAGTAGTATGGTGTAAAGACTAATTGAGAACTTTCTTCATAAAAGTATTTGGAACCTATTGAGTGTATGTACCGATTTGATTCATATTACGGACAGCTTCAAATTACGGACACTCTACTTTGTATGGGAAACATTTCACGCGAAATGTTTCAATTTTTGCTGTTCAAAAGTTCTCAATTTCAAGGCTCGTTTTAGTAAACTTTTTCCATAAATATCTTTGAAAATTTATAATGCCCAACTACCTTAGATGTCTCTTTGGTGGTTAAACGATTTCGATTGATGATTTGACTTTTCCATTAATGATTATCATGAGCTGTCCGGAATTCGATCCAAAGTGTCCGGAATACGAGGTAAAAGTGAGGAAGCGTCCGGAATAAGAATCATGAAAAGGCCACACATTTTGATTTATTTAAAATTATTGAAGTTGCGGAAGCGTATTCTTCACCCACCGTTCGAAAGTAAAGGGCTTCCGACGTTCGATAGCGCTAAGGAATCATACAGAATGATTTATTTTGTATGCTCTATGCTGGGTTATATTTCCCTGAGTCCTTAAGTGTCCGTAATATGAATCAAAACGGTATAAAGATGAAGAATGTGTCAAGGAGAAAAAAAAGAAGAAGTTTGGAGTCACATAGCCCTCTACCCATCATATAACTAAGTACTACAGGGTAATAAGAGTCATTGATGAAACTTCCTCAAAGTAAAAGGGATACTCGTGGATACTAATGACACTATCGACATTTACAACTACTAATGATGTATTTTGAATCCTACTAGGTTTCATCTGCCACCAGCTGCCACCCGAATAAATACACGGACCCCAAAAATGACTGATTTTTGCACTTAAACGGTTATAACTGCTTTTCCTTGGTCTTTAGAAACCTAGTGTCTTCTAGAGAATGATTCATTTTGACTGTTAACACAATTTTGTAGAACATTGCTACCGGAAACTTCGCATTTTCAAAATATACGAGAAAAACTAGTTTTAGGGGGTCGTTCATAAAATACTCCCGTATTTTGGAAATGCGGCTGAATACACACTAGGTGTCTTTGGCAAAGTTGTTTGTATTTGGATTATCTACAACTTTGCCAAAGACATCATATTTAAAGATCGTCATTTCAAAAAAAAATATTTTCGCAGCGCCGCCCGTGTCAAAGTTGCGAACTAACATTTACCGTCAATATACAGGGGATAGGCAAAATGATTGAGATAGGCAAAATTTTGCCCAAATTCAAATGCTTATAACTTTATGAAAAATGGATGAAATTGGGTGCATCTGGAAGCAGTTGACGGCAAATTTGGTCCAGTTTTAGGAACTTTCTGGGCCATGCATATTGGCCACTGGACACCGGAGATGTTTCGGATTTTTTGAGGTCATGTCCAAATGTCATTTTTTCTGTCGCTTGTATTTTTGTGCGGTGTAAGGTTAGATAGATGTTTGCAATTTTCCTAGAAACTAGAACTAATAGGAAGTTGAATGCCACCGGACGCATTAAGATTGGTTGTAAATCTTCAGAAATATGACCATTTCCGTAAAACTGGTTCCGGAAAGCATGGTCAGTCATGTTTGTATTTCAAATCATGTAAATATTATCCGGAGCTTTATCCAAGCGGACAGCAACCTTAAAAATGATGTTTCCTGCAGCGTATTCAGAACCATTAGATGCACAGACCACTCTATAGAAGGTTCCAGGTACCTCGGGGGAAGTGGTCAATTAGGAACATATCCGGAACCATATCAATATGGGCATCAAACTTCATGATTTTCAAAGGTTATGCTTTCCGAAGCATTTCCAGCATCACCGGCTGCCATGACCACTTTATAGTAGGTTCCAGGTGCCCCGGGGGATGTGGCCAATTCAAAACATGCCCGAAACACATCAATATGGGTACACGGGTAGAAATCAGAATCCAAAAACAAGATTATGGCTCATGATATCATGATTCCAGCGTGTTTTCGTCTTATGAAAATACACCATGATTTGGACTCATGATATCATGAGTCAGATTGCCGTAACGCAACACACACGTTAGGTTTTTGTAGCTGATTGCTCGGAATCATGATTCAAATGCCAAAAATGCTGAGTCGTGCATCCATTTATGATCGACAAAATAAAAAAAAAAGTCATAAATAGCATACATTGAGATTCGAGCCAAGAACCTTCCGATTGTGAGCCACGTACTTTACCACTCAACCGCTTCGTCATCTTGAATTACGGGTGATCGATACGAATGAGATGAAGCACAGTGCGCCGCTTAGTGTTTTCACACTGGATGTTACGCTTATAAGGAATCATGATTATGACTCCAGGAACCATGATTTGTGATCCTGATATTATGACCTAACCAATTTATGAATTTCATGAGTTGTAAATCATGGTGTGGGGATCAGATTTTTATCCGTGTATAAACATCAAGATTTTTGAAGGTGATGCTAATAGAAGTATTTACAGCGCAACTTATTTATACGACCACTGTATAGTAGGTTCCATGGGCCCTGGGGGATGAGGTCATGTTTCGAATTGGCCACATCTCTAGGAGCCCCTGGAATCTACTATAGAGTGGTTATTACCTGAGAAAGACTCGCGAAGAGGAAAAATATCAACGTCATATGCAGCCCAGATTCCCCTCTCACGAAACGTCAAATGCAGCCCACCGTTTTTATGGCTGAAAAAGTGAAAAGTATTGTGTTCAAAGTAAACTGTTATTAAAAACCTCAGTCGACGGAGCAGTTTTTTCCAAAGTTGCTGATAAATCTAAGCAGAAGATTAATTATTTCTAATGTCTGCTACGTTTGCTAGCATGAAATTTCACTCAAACGGCTATTTATGATTCAATGTGATGCAAACTCAATCATATTTTGCTGAGAGGTTCATGTGAGGAATTGAACAGCATGCGCATAATTGGTATAAACACAAAGTAGAATAAGAAAAAACTCAGCAATCACAGAAAAAGAAGACCGTCTTCGCGAGTCTCGTCTCAGGTTATTACATCATGTGGTTCTGAAAATGATCGCCATTTTCCAAGTCCCATGGATCTTACTGTTTATGGTAGAATGTGATTCTAAACAGATGAACGGACATGTTCCGAATCGGCCACATTCCCCGGGGCACCTGGAACCTACTATAAAGTGGTCATGGCAGCCGGTGATGCTGGAAATGCTTCGGAAAGCATAACCTTTAAAAATCATGAAGTTTGATGCCCATATTGATATGGTTCCGGATATGTTCCTAATTGACCACTTCCCCCAGGGTACTTGGAACCTTCTATAGTGTAGTCTGTGCATCTAATGGTTCTGAATATGCTGCAGGAATCATCATTTTTAAGGTTAGTGTCCGCTTGGATATAGCTATAATATTAACATGATTGGAAATACAAACATGACTGACCATGCTTTCAAGAACCAGTTTTACGGAAATGGTCATATTTCTGAAGATTTACAACCAATCTTAATGCGTCCGGTGGCATTCAACTTCCTATTAGTTCTAGTTTCTAGGAAAATTGCAAACATCTTTCGAATTTTACACCGCACAAAAATAGAAGCGACAGAAAAAATGACATTTGGACATGACCTCAGAAAATCCGGAACATCTCCGGTTTCCAGTGGCCAATATGCATGGCCAAGGAAGTTCCTAAAACTGGACCAAATTTGCCGTCGACTGATTCCAGATGCATCCAATTTCATCCATTTTTCATAAAGTTATAAGCATTTGAATTTGGGCAAAATTTTGCCTATCTCAATCATTTTGCCTATCCCCTGTACTGCCCATAAACGCATAACTGTCCCATGTGAATAGGAAATCCAGCAAACATGGGACTGACATGCATTTATGGGCAGTGTATGCGCTATATTTTTAGAAAATTTTCGTCCGAAGACACCATTCCGAAAAAATCACGTTTAAAGGTGCTACAGAATTAAGTTCACGATTTCGGCCGATCGAAATACTGTGCGCTACTTACTACGACATATCTACGGTGCCTCTGCAACTACTCGGTTTGGCCAATTGGCGGTTAAAATCTCTCCGTGGTTTTGTACAGTTTTATGTGCGACGACGCATTTCACTTGGCCTGGCCTCATGTCAGAGCAATGCTGTACATCTACTGGTCGCTCATGTGCACTTCACTACTCTATGACGACTCGTTCTCTGCTGCTGCTTTTCGAGCTCTCCTGGTTGACCAGTTGGATGCCGAGGTCGATCCCGCGATTCCGGTTGGAGGATAACTTCCGGTTCACTCGCACCCGACGACCCAAAACTGGTTTGTGACAATCGATGCTACTCGACCTAGTCCCCGATGGTGGAATTAGCCTACTTCGACTACGCGTTTCTTCATGCTTCGATACTGGTCGGTGGAGTGCCGAAGTCGGTCCAGCGATTCCGGTTGGATGAAAGCTTCCGGTTTATTGGCGCTCAAACGACGCAAGCCGGTGGTACGTTACGTTCTACTCAGAGTAGTCCCCGGCAGTGGACCTATCCTACTCCGATGAAAATTTCCTTGGAGGCGGAAGATCTTCCGAATCGATGGTATCCGGGCAGAAGCCGAGTTCGGTCCTGCGATTCCAGTGGAGGGACACTTCTGGTTCCCAGGCGCCCCGAAGACCATTTGTCGGTGCTGTTTCGTGAATTATCCAGCTAGCCACCGCCTACTCCGACTTGACGTTGGTTGGCCAAGTGCTAGGGTCGGTTCTGTAATTCCGGTTTGCAGGCGCCCCGACGATTTATTACCGATACTAAGCTACGCCCGCTCTACTCGATCTAGTCCCCGACGGATCCCGCCCGACTACTCCAATCGCGTCCCGAAGCTCTCTGGTCTTCACGCCATCCCCAGTGAACCACGTATCGTATAAGAATGTACCGTAAAACGGGGTAACTTTGATAGTTTTTTCGAAGAAAACTTCAATATTTATGCATGTTGTTTCAAAGAATTACTATTTATATTTTTAAAACAAGTACTGACATCCTAGCTATCGATTGCACTTGATAGATTGCCAAAAGATTTATTCTGTATGGATATATATTTTTTTATATAATCGAAAGTCAGTTTTCTGTTTTGGGGTAACTTTGATAATGGAGTATAAATCGAACAAGATTGAATGAATTACGGAACATTTATAGGGCGTTGCATACCTATAGGCGTTTAACGTTATATGGAAATTTCTGACTTAGATTACAAAAATGGTCCCAGTTTGTAAAAATGGTTTTCGCTAAGAGATTTGAGACCGAATTCATGTTCTACTATAACTAGGCTATCATGGGTAAGTGACGAACTCATTATGACTTTATCAAATAGTGGTCGTAGAACAGATTGTTTGTAAGCGTTGCAAAAATGCTAAAATCTTGTAAATTTTTAATATTTGCATAAAAATCCTCAAATGCACTTGATTCCAACGAAAATAGCTTTGACATGAAGTGTCATATTAAAACTCTTTACTTTTGCATTCGTTTTTCTTAACTAAATGACAGAAACTTCGTTATTTCGTTTAGTATGTTGGGGGTCTCGCACTATCAAAGTTACCCGCATTATCAAAGTTACCCCGTTTTACGGTACATCCAAAATCACATATTCATGCGTCCAAAATCAGAATTGCACAAGATGCCATATTAAGCGTTCTCAATGTCAATACAAGTTGTATATGAATCCCCAATACGATTCATAAACGACAATCTGTGTTGACAACAAAACATGTCGTAAATAGTGCAACATAGAATCTCGTTATGTTATACAAACTGACAGATCATATATCAATCCAGTAAGCATCGTATGAAATCGCAATAACTGCTGACGATGGGCTTCAAAGAACAACAAAGTATGTGTCGCCTTACATAAAACATGTATTAACATTGGCAAATAATCACCCCTCAGATAAGTAACTCTTGGTGGTACAGTGGTAAGTGGCTTGATTCCTGAACCAGAGGTCCAGTGTTCGAGACTCGCTGCAAACTTTTTTTTTATTTTCATCCAAATTTTGTGGCATTGTATATCTGATCGCAGAAGTTCCGAATAAGTCGTGCCAAGTACGCATATAGCCTCCACTTTGGTAGGTATATAGCCTTTTCATGCATTCTATACGATTGAATTGATTCATATAGAATGATGTATAACAAAAGTTATACCAACCAAAATGTTGGCTGGGTCTACTTTGCAGTGACGTCATAATCTGCGGTATGCCTCTGTTCACCGCATTCCAAGTGCTTTTATGCTGGCACTTGTTCTGCACGATGTTGTCCGAATTTAGAACGTTTGCGGTTTCTGACATCATCTCGCTTCGAATACCTCTGAATCGAGGGCAGTCAAATATAACATGTTCCGGTGTCTCCTCGATTTTTGGACAGGACGGACAATGTAGAGACTCTACATTTCCGAATCTGTGCAGATATTTCCGCAAGCATCCATGGCGTCACAAGAACTGGGTCAGGAAGAAGTCAGAAATTTTCTGGTCGTTTACACCGACACATTAGGAATGAGCCTGGGTCCACCTTCCTTTTTCCGAGTCATTCCACGCCTGCTGCCACTCGCCCATTGTATCCAATTGGATGGTATTCCTCACATTCCTTGTGTCTCCTTTTGCTGGTAACATGCTGTGTCCTCAGCCAGAGTAATGGGGATCATTCCGGCGTTATCGACGATATAATGCAGTAAGCAATCGCCACCCGTATAGCACCAAGCCGGAACCTACCTGCCAGCTTATCTCGATTGCGTTTGGTTGTCAACGCTGCAGCCCAAGACGGAACTCCGTACCTCAGTATGGATAGTGATACGGTCGCTAGAAGACGCCGCGTACTGCTTGTTGGTCATACGATGTTGGACATGTTAGCTGCTTTCGCTGCCATTTTGCAGGCAGAGTCTACGTGGCTGTTGAAGATCAGCATGTCGTCATAATGGTCGCTTTAGAGAGGTGCTTTAGAGAGCGCTTCGATGAGATTGCGTGTCCTCCAACGTTGATCTCGAACTACTGAACCGCCTTGCAGTTACTGAGCAGCACCAAATCCGTTTTATGATGAGCCAACTGCAGCTTGACTCCAGTCACCCACGATTAAATGATGTCTAACGATTCCACCGTCAGCATCTCCACCTCATCCGCATACTCACCAGTTATCGCAAGAACTACGTCAGCTGCGACCCGAATCCATTCGGCAGTGTCAATGTTAGCACTCCATCGTACATACTATTTCACAGTGTTGGATCAAGTATGGATCTCTGTGGAACTCTTGCCGATTCTTAGGTTGACATCCGTCACTGGTTTGTGTCGTAAACCAGTACCCGGCTCGGAAAGTAGCTTTGCAGAACTTTAAACCGATATTCGGCGATCTGTTGGCCTCCCAACTGGCACTTTTGAACGCGTTCCTAACATCTATCGTTACCACTGCGCAGTACCAATAGGACGATACTCAAAACTGAAAAGGCTCTTTTTCAGTGCTAGTAAAATTGAAATCCAAAGAATGCACCATGGCAGATGATATTCACATTACGCTTGATTTCTAATCAAATCTTTTTCGATCCAGTTTCCTAATTGCTAGTAATTTATGTTTTTCATTATTTTCCATACATTTTGACAGCTCTCAACTAGGTACCATTCTTCCATGCGCTTGTGTTGGAAGTTTGAGAAATTTGAGAATCCAGCGTTGCGCGATCAGTGAGTGGAATACAAACATCAGTATCGCTGCTTGGCGGCCAGTGAGAGAAACTGAATGTTCGAATGATTGTTGTCTGTACTTTTTGCCGCTGGCACCAACTGTTATGGTTTAAGAACGAAATAAACAGTCGTTACCCTATTGCTTCTCCTCTTCTTCTCGGACGCTTTCTCCGCGCACGCGTTGACCGTTCGAATAGCATCCACTGTCAAAATCTTTTTCCGGAATCCGAACTGCTGTTTCGTCAATTTTTTCGAATTTCGTGTAGATCGTCAGCTTGCCGTGGATGACCTTCTATAGAAGTTTACCAAAAGTATCCAGATAGCATGTTGATCTAAATGAAGCAGGATCTCCTGATGGTTTTCCAGGTTTTGGCAGGACCACCAGCTTCGGCACCTTCCATCTGTCTATGAAGCAGCCTCCCGCTAGACACTTCTTGAACGCTGTCCTAAATATATTTGGGAACGCCAAGATTCCTGCATTGGCGCAATCTGTAACTGGAGCTTTATTCAGTTTCAATCCTTTTGCAACCGTTTTCAGGTCAGCGTTAGAAACTTGGGCCAACGAATCATTTTTCACAGAATGTTTACAGATGCGAGGGATACAAGTAAACTGACATATAGCGGTCCTAGCTACGGCCCGTTCGAATGATGTTTCAACCAACTACGGTGGATCGTCTCCAAAAGATTACACTTGCGATTACAATCAAATTTGAACAGTGCAACTGCGATCCAAGGGGCCATTGATATTGTTATGAAAATCAACTTTTACCATGGTTCTCTCACTCGATGTCGAGATACGAAATATCGAGTAAAGGAGAGCTGACTGTATTTATCTTTTCTGGGACTAGTGTATCCAACAAATCCCACATTGGGATAATCGATGAATCTTGAGGAATAAAGAACGTACTTTGACCGTGGATTGAATAGCAGCTAGTGACTTTAAAATGAGGTAGCACATGTAAGCTAAATCCACCTTTGCCCTTGTTTGGCGATCTTGGCCGTGGTCATTAGACTGATGCAAATTTTGAAGTTTTTGCTCCCCTATGCTTAAACGGTGTCAATTATGATGAAAATCATTCTCCCAAAATTTGAAGTGATTTGGAAGAAATTTGGTTGTGCACACGCCATTTGAAGTTTATATGGAAATTACTATGAAAAAGCCAAACCTTTTGTGTTCAGTCCTCTATCTGCTCATCATAATAATATATGAAAAAGCGAGCACACTCTTCCCATGTAAAATCTTCCCAGCTACAACTTTGCCGAAGACCACATTTTGTTGGGACGTAAGGATAATTTGTTATTCTTGATTCCAAATTGTAAACCATGCTGAGATGATCATTCAATTACTTTCAGAGCAACACTGCTTTTTTGCTGTAGAACATAGTAGCCTGGATTACTTTGATCTATTCTTCCCGCCAGGAGCACCAATGTTGCCTGCTGAATAGTTGGTGAAGCTTACTGAAGGCAAACCCACTTTATGATGATGAATAACAATTTTTCCTGACGTCCAATCAAAATGTGGTCCTCGGCAAAGTTGTAGCTGGAAGAAGTTCACGTGAGAAGAGTGTGTTCACTTTTCCATAAAATATTATAACAAAGAGTTAGAGGGCTGAACACAAAAGGTTGGCGATTTCCATAGTAATCTCCATATTAACTTTAAATGGCGTGTGCACAGTCAAATTTCTTTCAAATCATTTAAAATTTTGGGAGGATGCTTTTTACCATAATTTAAATAGTTTAAGCATAGGGGAGCAAGAATTTCGAAATTTGCATCACTCTAGTGGTCATTGAGGACAACCGCTTCCAACAAGATTGCGCTCCTTTTTTACAAATGTCGTTTTCTCGAATGAAGACGGCTAACCTCGAAAGAACAGCCGATCAAATTAAAAAAAAAGTGCATATAACATGACCTGTGCGTTACCCACGTTGAATTGTTTGAGGTAAAGATCATTATGCGTACCAAAATTTTTCGGTTGAATGGGTTATTCAGCAAAATTGGGTATTCATACGACATTAGAGGAAAACTAGCACAACCTCTCAAAAATTCCGTGTTGCTTGCAGTTTGGGCACCATTCTGACCATGGGAGTAGCGAAGCTTGAAATATTCATGCCTGTAGACGGATACGGTCTATGAACAGAAGAAGATGATGCTGGACGATCTTTTCAGATTGGTAATTTTCTCCAAGGCATAGTATATGTTGCCGGGGAGTAGATATAGATTCCAAACACCGAGTTCTTAGCGGCACAAAACACACGATTTGTGATGTAGTACAGCTATATATATTTGATAAGTCATTGGGTAATGGAGGTTACATTACACACACTTTCTGTGTTTGTTCTTAGCAAACTAATCCTGCTCGACCCGATCCAGCTTATCTAAATTCAACTGTAATCATAAGGATTTTATGATGATCATTTTGTATATCTGGTTGCATATTCTAATATCTTACTCTTAAGGAATACCGTCGATGGGGGTGACAATGGGTCTAGGGGGTGAGATTGGGTCAAAACGGAAAAATATGTTTAGTGAAATATTTCAGCTAATAACGCTGATATTACTAAAATTAATAATTCATATGTTAGGGAACATATTATTGCACATAATTCATAATAATATGCATTTTTAGAAATAGTAGTTTTTGTTTACTACATCAATAAACTTGCATGTTAAAACTAGATAAAATTTTCAACATTAGATTTCTCCTCTACAAAGTATCACGCATGTACTTTAGCCTCTATCGTTGTATTAGTAGAATGTTGAAAGTCTTTTCATTACACAAGTATTTTCCGGAATCTGTTTGATTTTCCCACAAAAAATCATTTTTTTCGGTACAATGTCTAAAACATTGAAAATGGGGGTGAGATTGGGTCAAGCAAGAACCCCTAGTAAATGAAATTCCAAGTCCACTTTTTTGATATTTTACGGTGCCGGGTGTTCTTTTTTTCATTAAGATGTGTTTATTCTTTCTAAATACAGCACCTCTGAAACATCAAACAAGTCTACTTGAGTATTCCGTGCATTGAATAACAAAACAACGCATTTTGACAACTTCTCAAACCAGCAACTGTGTTTCGTGCGCACCAACATCGTAAATTTTTATCAAAAGGGTGTTTTTTTTCTAAATTTGATTATTTATTAGTGTTTTCCAGTGTCTGCATATTTCAATATACAGTCAACAACGCCGATCCTCAGTAGGCTCCGTCATCGTTGAATTCTTCTTTGTGTGAATGTTTGTTTGACAATACATGCACGAATCTGGTAGAACGTGCATTCAGTTTTTCAATTACTTTTGCTACACTAATTCTCATCCACTACTGACATTCAAATTCAATTTCACTAGTGAAAAAAATCATTTCCGTCAGAATACCCCACAAGACATCCGCAAATTTCCAAAGTTGTATTTTTTTATTAAAAGACAATCATGATTCATCAACTGGAGTCATCACATTGCCGTTTTCTTACACCAGTAATATAAAATTCATTTGTTATTTTTTATATTCAATTTTCAATTTCAGTGCCTCTAGGTGAAACTGAATTTTGAAATGACACCAACAGTGGGTGAAACTGAATGTGTGCGTGTGTTGCACCCACTCTCTTTCTCGTCGCATTCGCACTCGAAGTCAGATTGGCTTCTTGCCAGCGGAGTTTGTTTTTGTTCGTTTTCGCACTGATCGGGTATCATTCGGCTGAATTTTTACGACACTGGTGTTTTCATATTATAGAAACATCTCACGAAAGTAAAAATGAGTTGGATCGCTGAAATACTTAGATTATGACGTCAATTTCTGCCTGAAATTTATTGATCGTGGAATGTCGCACCGAAATTTAACTATTTGCGAAAGTTTAAAATAATCACTGTTTCAGTACACCTTTGGGGAAACTGAATGGGCTTTATAGCAATGTGGATGAGACTTTGAAGACAATTTGAGGGAAACACCAAGAAAATTTATGTAAACTTGACGATAAATGTTGGGTTTACATATTTTTTCTCATAGCTCTTCAATTTTCAGTATAATCTTTCGTTTAAGTGGGTTTATCATACTTGTGAAACATCTTAGATATATTTTTGTCTTGTTTGCATCGTTTTTTATCAATATTTTTCAGTTGTGAATGGTTTTGAAATCATATTCTCAAAAACAAGTTATTTCAATTACAGTGACCCAATGTCACCCCCTCTATGGGGTGAGATTGGGTCATTTATCGTTCACTTGTGGTGCCGCTGTGAATAGATATTTGTCTTTAATTTTTTGAACAGTTGTTCATGTAACATCAAAGTACATACACACCAAATTTGAAGTTTATTGGAGTTAAATCGCGATAGTTATTCAAAAAATAAATCACACATATCCCTTTTTGACCCATTGTCACCCCCAACGACGGTACTATATTGTTTTAACGAATCTACTATAGTTTTTAGAATACAGCAATTAGGATAGATTTTAGCTAGGATTTAATTTTTTTAGGTTTTTAATACATTTGGGCTTACATTTAATTAATCTTCAAAGAGGATTTCACAGTTCTTCTCAAAAGGGAACAATAATCTGTATATTAAGAATTTAGAACTTAAGATGAACTTGATGTGGAAACGAACAATCTAAAACCATTCACGATATCAAATATCATTAGTCATCGTTGCGTATCGTAGAACTGCCACTTCATTTGTTTGACAGATCGACTTTGCGTTCCACTATGGGCGGTTTCCATACAGACTGGCGGCCAAAAATATTTTTTCCCTCTCATGTCGTATTTATGAGTTTTATGATACAAATTTGATGTTTTATTTTCAAAAACAAGTTTTGAAGACTAACTTTTGAATAAGGCCTATAGCGAAATATTAAACTTTGTTACTTATAATGCATATAAGCCATTTATGCGATTAACGTTGTGCAAACCATTATAAATATTAAAACTTACATAGAAATGATGATTTGAATGATTTAGCAAAATTCAATTATTTTCTGAATTAGTTTTTAGCTGTTTTCAATAGAAAATGGATAAAATTGTTGGAAAAATTCAAAAAGCCTTATATTAAAAAAGTGCAAATTTGTGCAGCTAAATTCTTCACGATCCTTTAGTTTACATCTCAAAGTACCCTTGGAGCTGAATTTAAGCCTGGGACAACTTGGGACAAAAAAGTACTCGATGTGTTAACTATAAGCTTATTCGATTTTTTTAACCGCTTTATAAAAAAACATAAAAAAGCCACTATTTTGGAGCTTCTTTTATTTTTTTATTGTTTCTAGGAAGCTTTTTTTGTAAGCTTTCAAATGGTGTAAAAACATTTTACGTAAGTATTATAGAAAAAAAGTTTTATTCATTTGAGTAAACCATAGTTTTTGTTAATAAAAATTAATTTGGGGGCCCAGATAGCCGTAGCGGTAAACGCGCAGCTATTCAGCAAGACCAAGCTGAGGGTCGTGAGTTCGAATCCCACCGGTCGAGGATCTTTTCGGGTTGGAAATTTTCTCGACTTCCCAGGGCACAGAGTATCTTCGTACCTGCCACACGATATACGCATGCAAAAATGGTCATTGGCATAGTAAGCTCTCAGTCAATAACTGTGGAAGTGCTCATAAGAACACAAAGCTGAGAAGCAGTCTCTGTCCCAGTGGGGACGTAACGCCAGAAAGAAGAAGAAGTTAATAAAAACAAGTTTTTCTCCATAGGCTCAACTTTAGCACCTCATATCTGAATGTGCAATGCAAATCATGCCCTAATATTTTGGGGATTTCTTAGCAGACATGTTTACAATGAAATGGCGAACAAGAATTGAAATTTGGGGCACATCACTTTTTTGATTATTGGCCACCTGATAAGCCATAGTGCGTTCCAGCCATTAGCTAGTTTAAAGCAGTGCAGCCAGCGGCAACAGCATTCCTTCGTACTTTGCACATGATATACAAATGCAAAAATATCCAATTGGCAAAGAAAGCTTTCATTGGGAGTGCTCATAAGAACACTAAGCTGAGTAGCAATATCTGTTTCAGTAGGGAACATGAGACCAGAAGTCAGAAGAAAAAGATGAATCATCAGAGGAACGTGACTCTAAAACCGATCTTCTGATACAGCCATTCTATGAAAAACCGATCTAGTGGGTCAACGAATTCCGTGAAAATTTGGTATTTTGTTCCTTATCCTAAATAAGGATACACGTGTTTTTGGATTTTTTTATTAGTGTGACCATTTCCAAAATAAGGTGACCAGAAAAATCGAGATTTTGCAAAATTTTTATTTTTGAAAAATCAAAACGGTTCAATTTTCAATTGTCTTGGACGAAATGAAAGCTAAAGTTTTTAACTTTTCAAGAAAAATATAAAATTTCTCAAAAACTTTTCGGAAAAAATATGAAACTTCAGAAAAAAAAATTTACATGAAAATATATAAAAATTTCCTAAAAAACTAGATTTTTAATATATTTTCATGTAAAAAATTTTTTTTCGGAGTTTTATATTTTTTTAAAAAAGATGAAATCTTAGGCTTTCATTCCATAAAAAAGATTGAAAATTGGTTGAGCTGTTCAAAAGTTATGATTTTTTTTAAATAAAAAATCTATTCCGCTGATACCTAACAGTGTGTGCCGATAAATAATGACTAATTTTAATTTTCAAAAAAATATATCTCAAAAAATAAAAATATAAAAAATTTTAAATAAAATTTTTGCAAAATCGCGATTTTTATGATCATACTATTTTGGAAATGGTCACCCTAATAAAAAAATTCAAACACACGTGTATCTTTATTTCGGATAAGGAATAAAATACCAAATTTTCACGGAATTCGGTGACCCACTAGATCTGTTTTTCATGAAATGGTAGGATATGTACCTGATTCATAAAAACATCAAACTGTTTCAAAACAAAAAAGAAGTGGATCATTATCATTCGTCCTTTTAAAGAAACATATGAAGCGAAAGACTATACACCAAACGCACACGCTCCCCTCTTCACGCCTGAATGGGATGAAAAGTGAATGTGAATGGCAAACATATTTTCGGCTCGAGTGTAATGAAAGCGTTTAGGCGAATATCTTGGAAATGACTTAAAAGCACCAACCATATGAGGAAGGCCTCGTCGTGTCTGCGGGATGGGTAACTGGAGTGATAACCCACTAGTGGTGTGATAAAAGTATTAGCATACATAAGAGGCACCTTACTTTCTTCGCTGGAAGGAGCTGTGACATGACGTTTGAAGCTCGAACCAAAAACTCTCCTAGAGGGTTGAGGTGGATTCGTATGGAAATGACGCTGTTAATGTTTGTAAAGTGGGGATTATTTTGCTAAGACGTCTCCTCCGGTTTGAAAGAAGCAAAATAAAGATGCTGATACAGTGATGGAAGCATTTTTATTGTGGGGTTCAAAATTAGCTTCCTTCAAATATAATGCGTCCATTCAAATAAAGTAAATGAGATCTGTCCCGTGGGATCACGGCAAACTTTATGACAGCCAGGTCCACGCTAAACATTAACAAAAGTCAAACAGTCGCCATTGAGTTCGACAAACAAATGAAGTGTACGTCGGCTTATTTGTTCGTCGATCGGTGGGCGTCGATCTCAATTTTCGCGTAATTTATCTGTCTGTTTTATTTGCTTCCCCATCCATCAGCCGCCATGCCTCAAATATTTCAAATCTACTCAAAACGTGTCAAACGGCGAGGACTGCTGCAGAGGATGCCACTTCTTATCAGACAAGTCATTAAAATTAAGCGATTTGATTCCTCCTCGTTTGTCGCTGCCTCTAGTTTGGTTGACAGAAAACAGGTGGGGTTTTAATGTGCCGACCGCGGTTCGAAAATTGAGCATTTTTTGTTTCTTTATCGCTTCATTATGGCTTGAAAGGAATGCTGCTCATTGAGGGGGAAGCAAGAAAATTAAACTGTTTTGATTTTTACAGACGAACAATTCGTTCGTTGATACAAGCATGTATTAAATAGGTTTGACTATTACAGTCAAAGCTCGTTATAACGACAACTTTTATAGTGACGAAAGCTCTCTATAGCGACATTTTTCGGTCCCTTGAAAAATATATTGATGTTTTAACTATTTTCTATAGCGACTTTTCTCTATAACGACCCGAGGAGGAAAGAATAACTCACCAATAACTTATGCATACCATATTTTGGTATCATACCAGAATTAGGTATTGTTCAGTTATCAATACCTCATTTTGGTATTATAATGGTATTTGAAAAAAATGTTTAAAACAATTAAAAATACTTCATTTTGGTATTCGACAGCTATTGAGGACTGCTGGAGGTATTGAACTATAGTTCAAAAGTATTGAAAAATTTCACTTTTATATGAAAATCCATCAAGTATTATTTAGGTATTACAATACCTGATCTAAGTATCAGCTTGGTATTTGTAGAATATGCAGAAGGTATTATTTGAGGTATTTTACCTCTTATGCAGGGCTCATTCATACCTCATTCAGGTTGTAAGTATTGGAAATTATCTGGTATGGAATACCTCAATTTGGTATTCATTAGTTATTTTCTTCTGCTCGGGGACGGTCCCTTGCGATGTCGTTATAACAAGCTTCGACTGTATTCATTATCCAAAATCAAAAGTAGCACAGAAATATACCTAAAATGTTTTTTATGCCAATTTACCAACTGACTAAATGTTGACGTTATTTTATATTCGATTTATAACAGAAAAGCATTCTTCTTCTTTCTGGCATTACGTTCAAAATAGAACAAAGTCTTCTTCTCAGCTTAGTGTTTTTATGAGCGCCGCCACAGTTATTAAGTGAATGTTTTCTTTGCCAATTGCCCATTATGGCATGTCATATCGTGTCGCAGGTACGAAGATACTTTATGCTCTGGGAAGTCAAGAGAATTTCCTTTACTTTTCGTAGATGCTCGACCGGTATGATTCGAACCTACGACCATCAGCTTGGTCTTGCTGAATCCAGCTTTTTACGCTCGCTATAAAATGACAAGGGATAATACATATTTGACATTTTTGCCTACCGATTTTATAGCTGTATCTTAGAAGGCTGTTATCTGAGAATGTTGATATAATTGTCATTTTTTTTATCAATATTGTATTCATGGGCCAGAAGTATTTTCAAAATTTCATTTTTCTTTATTGAATGGTAAGTAATTTGTATTTGTTGGTACAATAATACAATAGATATTCCTCAATTCAAGTGATGAATGGACTAGTCTAGCAAAACTCATAGTGAATAACTTTTCCAAGCCCAACATTGAAATCCAGGTTTTGGTCTTACAACAACACATGATGAATCTCACCTCACGTAATAAATAACTTTTTCATCGCTGAAAAAGAAATAATATTTCTATATATAAAGAATTATTCAATAAAAAAAACTTTCAACAAAGTCACTGTTGAAGAATGTTTTGCATCACCTAATCGTTTTGTTTACCTTCAAACGGGGTAACTTGCAACAATTTTTAACTTCAAAGCTATATGGATGAAAAATTTGAGGATTCAGATGAGACAAAAACCATCTGGTATCCTAATCGCCACGTGAGGATTACCACGTGGTATTAATTTTAGCAATATTTCTGGGATCAGGAGAGACGAAAAATATACATTTTTCATGCTACCCCTGATGTGGGGTAACATGCAACACAGAGTGCTACCTGAAATACACTTTTGAAAATTCAACCTATATCGTGTTATTATGATCATTTTATGATTTTCTGCAGTAATAGTGAGACAATAATCAGAAACAGCTACTGTACTTTCAGAAAGCTAATTATTATTGATTGAATTATGAGTATTAAACCAATTTGATTGAAAACTTCATTAATATTGCATAGGGTGTCCACACGGGGAGATTCTAGCATGTCATAACTCTTGACCAAGGATGGAAAAAAAATCATCTCTAGCGACAAACAACACGGTATTTGAACGGTCTAAGAGGGCCGTCGTTCTTATAGCAGCATGATTTGAACACTTCACTACGCGCGCATTGTACCGACATATGGTACATCCGATGCACTGTTTGTCGTGGGACAAAGAGTTTATCGGATGTTGTTACAAGTAGCGATCAACTTGAATCATGGCGCATTCGCGCTATTATTTTGCATTAAAACCATGCCCGAATGATTTTAGAATTACAATATTGCAATCCGAAGGGAAATCAACAGATAAAATTGGAACAATCCTCAGTATGATAAAACTATGACTCGCGAACATTTAATCGCTAGCCCACATGCTGAACGATGCATTAATCGCGGAGCGTAGTTTGTTGTGATATCCTAACGACAAAAGGTTAATCGTTGTTGCTATGATCGCACGATAAAGAACAACCGCGATGCATCGTGGATTTTGTCATGATCACTAGATTTCCATCCTTGCTCTTGACAGTTATTGAAAAGCCGTCAAAACGTTTTAATTCAACTTTTCTACAAATACAAATGTATTTTAGGTTATGCTTCACATAACCTATTTTTAATACAAATTCAAATCAAAGCGGCTTATCACATATTGAAATGTATGTTTCAAAATGGTCTCTGTTGGTGTTCTGACACACTTTCATCGTACTTCATGCAGAAAGATTCCAGTGGCAAACGTGCAAGTTAGTTTTTATACAGATTTCCAAAATTTGTCATTATTTTCATGAAGAATATAAATCTAAATTATTCAATATTAAGTATCAAACGAGTATTGAATTAATTGTGGTACAAAATTGTTAATATTACTGAACATATTTATGTTCAACATTGCCTTTTCAAGTGATTTTAATTATAAATCGCAAAAAATATCAATCAATTGAGATCAAAATAGCTGATGCAAGTTACCCCACAAGGGTAATCAGAAACGTTTTTGAAATTTTATAGTGTTTAAGCATAAAAATATCACAACTTTTAAATTGTCAATTTGTACACTACTAAGTACTGTAACTGATAGCAAATGCCTTGAATGACATATTTCTACCATTTGTGTGGTACGAGTAACGTTTTTCACCATAAATTTCATGCAATCCAACGTTTTATAAGATTTAAAAATAACTGCTGAACGAAACGATAATTCGGTTACATGTCAAAGTGTTGCAAGTTTCACCCCTGTTGCAAGTTGCCTCGTTTGACGGTATATCTTTTTCGTCACTAATTCAAGCAAACACATACTAAGAACTGGACCTGTTACATACGACACTGCACTAAGGTCCAAGAATCAGTTTTACGCGGAGAGATGCATTTTGAGCTTTAGAATGAAACATTAGATAAAAACAGTCTTCTACAAAGTTGTTTGTATTAGTTGAGCCCTTTGTTTGGTTTTATTGAAAATTAGAGTGGGCCACATTTTCATAGAAATTGTGTAACTAACTTTCTTATTTGTAGAAATTATATTATACATGCTTCAGCAAAGTTGTAAACCATTCAATTTCAAGCAACTTTGTCAAAACAGTTTTTTTGTATCTCTTAAATTGACCGATTTAAAGCTATTTTCCTACGGTGACATAGGGTGGTCCGAACAAAACTGGTTTTCTGGCTCTAGAGTTTTCAATTCAAGTTTCTCATCAAAGTAGTCTATGAAACACTTTTAGAGCTTTAAAAAATGCGTAATATGGTGAAAAAGAAACTCGCTATCTCCTTCCGTTTAGGAGCTATTGTTGTTTTTCTCTCAAAAACATGCCTACTTTTATTGTGAATTTCCCTGATTGGGGCAAACATAAAAAATATCGTTTGACGGCGTTCAAAAGACAAAATAACATTGTATATTATTAAAAAAAAAAATTACAGATGTGTTGTTTTTGTAACTCTAATAAAATGCCTTGAAAAACAATGGGTTTTAAGCAGAAAAACTTTAATAACTTTTGAACTAATATAGATATCATCAATATTTTTGCATGAAAATTTGCGTTTTGTTTAGTTCTTAAAGTCGTTCATAGACCGCTTTGAGAAATCTGAAATAAGAAAGATAGGGCTCTAAAACTATTTTGAAAATTTTCATAGTATGTATTTCTTTATTATTTTGCATTTTGAGCATGCAAATGAAATTTTAGACAACCGCTGTAGTAGATGTGGTACTTGAATGAAGTGTTGGCGATGGGGTCCACCGCTCGGAATTCACGTTCTTCGGTTCTCGGCCAGCGTATTTCCTGGAAAGCTGCCACGTTCACGACGACATTCCACAGTTCACGAGCCAGGAGCCCAACAAGCGCGGGTTCATCCAAAATTCTCACGTTCCAAGATCCAATTTTACAATTGTTGTCCTTTATTTGTTGCCGGGTCCGTTGCCGTAAAATCAATCTGTTTGCTCTACTTTTGCCTTTCTTGGTTGGTGAAGAGTCTTCGATAGGCCACCTAACCAGGGCTGTGCTACCTACATCGTGCTAGAGGGGCTGTCTGACACTGGATGACACGCCTAAAACCCCAAGGCACATGCCAACAACCCGTCGAAGAAGCGTGATAGAGACTCGCCAGGAGAAGAAGCGGGCTCGAAAAAACAGAAAAACGAGCAGGGTAACTACCTGTTGAACGGAGCAGAAAACGATGAAGAATGGCAAACCGTCAGAAGCCAGAAGAACAGAGGGACGAAACCAGTCATCACAATATCATCTGATCACTAAGATCATCTTTAGATGGCGGAGAGATATTATCATCAATCCAAGAGCGCTTCGATGTGATATTACATTTCGATCTAATGCTTCAAAAGATATTCTTGTCAGTTGCTTGGGCATTTTAATCGTATTCTTTCAAAGTTTTTCTAGTGCTGAGTATTGCAGATTCTATAATAAATTGGCAAATAATACAAACATAAATGGTTAAAGAGAAGCTTATGTTAGTCAAACAATGTGGTTTGTGGATTATGGAAAATACTAAGAATAATCATGTAGACAATCCGATTGATACCCTAGAAAATTGTTAGGCAGGAAGAGGTTGCTTTTGAAATTCTACAAGGATATTTTCTATGATCTATGGTTTTCTGGCTGAAGATTCAAAACGGAATCACATCATCTCTCCCATAATCGATTTTTAACAACATAATGTAGATTATATCCACGGTGAACCGACACAAAAATGTGAACTCTCCTTCAACACGTGACTACAGATCAATGTGGTGTCAAATGTGAATGTCGGTGCAGTTATTCATTACTTTTGTTCAAAAACAAAAAAGAAACGCTTTTTCTACTCGCCAAAACTTGTTTGTTAGTTTAATTTGGGGGGAAGTGCGCGGTTTAAAAGACTTGTTTAGATCCCCTGAACATTCTTGAAGGATCGGATCCCTGTGTACAGATTCCTGAATAGAAAGTTGGTGAATATTTGCGATGTTTAGCGAATTTAAACCCAGTTTTTTGTGCAGATTTCTTGTAAGGAATTTGGTGGATTCATCTACAATTTGTCCACCAGCTATGAGTTTTTTGCTTGTGTCTGACGTCTTGGCTGGACGTTAACGTGTTCTATTTGTTGGAATTTTTGGGTATACACAGCATATATTTTGCAAAATTCGTGGGTTTAAAAAAATATGAATTTCTTATCCAATAAATAGTGAACTACGGCATTTTATTTTGCGAGAGTTTTGGTTTATTTCTAGTGAAGTTATTAACATTAGTTTTGCACACATCGTTTCTTATAAAATTTTTTGCTCAAACCCAACGGGAATCTCACTCTCGAAATTTCCAGAAAACCAGGCAAGGTTATTGCTGAACGCATTTTTTTTTTCAGGAGATCCTGAAAAGGTAATTCCGGTTAGTCGATACATTTTCGAACAAAAATAACAGAAAAATTCAGAAGCAAGCACGAATTATATCTCTTGGTTGTTTGCAAATCTATAAGTAAAATCCAATCATTAATTGATCTTATCAAAAGTGTATCATTTACTTACTTCTATAGACTCACTTTTGGGCTTCAGAGATTGTTTGGGTTTCAGAAGGTTTCAGAGCTCTAAGATGATATCTTATTATTCGATCCGTATCTTTCTCAGAAGATCAAAAGATGAGATAAAATGCAATGCCTGGAAGAAACATGGTGAAGGAAGAGAAATGAAAAAGGAGGATACGAAGAAAGAGACTAGCCGCCCACGGCGTAAGTGGTCGAAGGGGGACGCCATACTAGTTAAGGCAAACGACTAAACCACGTACGCAGCGATTCTTCGTAAGGTCAGAGAAGATCCGAAGCTTAAAGACCTCGGAGATAACGTGGTCAGAACGAGGCGTACTCAGAGAGGAGAAATGCTCTACGAGCTGAAGAACGATCCATTGATCAAAAGCTCGGCCTACCAGGAGTTGATTGCTGAGTCGTTGGACAACGAGGTAAGCGTAATTACCTTAACTCAGGAGGCAGTGGTTGAGTGCAGATACCTGGACGAGATCACATCCAATGATGATCTGCAACAGGAGATCACACCCAAGTAACCACGAAGCTATATATGCATACTTTATGTTTGCTCTATAGTGTGCTATCAGATTTTGTTTTAAAGTGACATAACTTTTAGGAGCTTTATATAGCATAATTAAAGTGGGAAAGGGCCCCACAACAACCAAATTAATGCAATACTTGGTAAAGCAGTTTTAATGCACAAGCCCTACTAAAGCATTTATGTTTGTATATTTAGGGTTCATGATGTATATTAGCTTGAAATAATGTATGTTTAGGGCTTGCGTTAAAAATAAACAAAACAATGAATCCATTGACTACCTTTCAATGGTTTTCTTTACCAGCTTAATGATTTTTTTGGTTGGAATCAGGATTCGAACCCACAACTTAGATGATGGTGTGCTGGATGCCTGGCGCGTTGGTGTCCTGTGCTAAAGCTGCTGATGTAATAAGGTAGGATAAAAGTTCCTTATAAACGAAGCCACTGTGTGTGTTAACATTACGAATAGAAAGAATTCTCTTCGGCGATTGATTTCCTTTCCTCACCAAATGAAACATCAATAGAAATAATTTGATCTCCATTCTTTCTCGTAGAGGAAATAACAGAACTTAACCCACAAAACAAAGCCCTAGTGCATTAAACAGATTTCGGGGGAGAAAAATTGATCGACATTTCCTCCCGCTCCTTATGAATAAAATAATCTCATAGATAAAATACAACAATTTTGAATGAATACATATATTCTTAGATCATGAAATGGGGGTTCGAGATGAAAGAAAGTCATTTCATTATTCTTCCATATCCCAAAACGTAATGAGCGAATGAGAGCGTGCTCGATCGTCTTACTTATTTATTACAGATTCGAGTGCGTTTAATGAGGTTATGTAATCTTGAATGACAGCATAACTGTATATTCACTCTAAACGCTTAGCATAATGCTATATTAAAATAATGCTACAAAGCATTTACAATGTTAATCAAATGCATCATTGCTTGACAGTTATTGAATAAATGCATGATAACATTATTAATGCAAAAAATGTTGACTTTCGACCAAATTAATGCAATGGTATAATGCTTGTGGTTACTTGGGCAGTGCGACATTGGAGATGTGGTCATGACAATCCGACTTTCAAAGTCGTACGATGGCACACAGCTAGCGACGATCCGGCTACCAGTGGCCGCAGCCAATTTAGTGGAGAAGGAAAAGGTGAAAATTGGATGGTCGGTTTGTTCGCTGAGACTCGTCTCCCGAGCCGAGAGGCCACCAATGAGGTGCTTTAAGTGCATGGACTTCGGACATCAGGCGGCAATCTGTAACGGTCCCGACAGATCCGAGTTGTGCAGGAAATGCGGGGAGAAAGGGCACTTCGGGAAAGATTGTACGAAGCGACCAAAGTGTTTACTCTGTAAACCGAAGGAAGGAAACGCCCATATAACGGGCGGTTTTAAGTGTCCTGCGTATAAGAAAGCGATCGCATCATGACACTACCAAGAAGTGACGTTTCAAGTAATACTGTTTCATATGGTATGCCCTCTTCAACATCTAATCCAATTTCTCTCGCCGTTCCCTTACGGTACCTATCCATCTAGTATTCATTGCTTTCTTCTCCATGCTCCCTCTTACTTCGAGCAAAATAGACCGATATGCCGATAAATAAATTCAAAAATTAAAGTTGCGATTATAGCTGAGCCGTATCAAGTACCGCTCGATAATGTCAACTAGGTGGCGGACAGCACGGGAATAGCGGCGATGGGTAGGTTCCCCATCCACGAAGTGGTTTCTACCACCAAAGAAGGATTCGTGATCGCGAAAGTCAATGGTGTCTACGTAGGCAGCTGCTACGCGCTTCCGAGGTGGACGCTCGACGAATTCAGGCGGATGTTAGAGAAATTAACCGATGAGCTTGTCGGTCGGAAGCCAGTACTAATTGCAGGAGACTTTAATGCAGGGGCCGTGGAGTGGGTGCCAGGGGTTACAGCCTGCTTGGAGGCCTTGACAAAGCTAGATCTCCAGCTGTGCAATGAAGGAACCGTTAGCACATTTAGGAAAAACGGACGTGCATCGATGATCGATCTTAAATGGTATGGCTCATCGCTGGCGGGCAACATGAACTTCAGGGTAAGTGAGGAGTATACCCATAGCGATCACCAGGCAATCCGCTTATTGCCGTGTTTTGCGGCCGACGTGCAGTCCCGTCAGCAACGCCGAGAACCGCAACTATCGTACAGCAGTGGAAGACGAAGGCCTTCGGCCAGGACCTTTTTGTGGGCTTCGTGGCCGTGCGGTTAGTGTCGTCAGGCAATGAGCGCATCGTGTCATGAGGCGTGGGTTCGATTCCCGCTGCAGCCATTGAAGCTTTTCGTCAGGAATGTTTCTCGGCTGTACCATTGGAGCATGCTTGTCCGTTGTCTAGTGTTAAGTTACAGTCTGTGCAGCTAAATGGCTGAAGACGGTGTCCGTGTCTTTTTTTTTTTTTTTTTTTTTTTTCGTCGAAGCACTTCGTGCAGAGAGCGATATTCCGGATCTCAATGCGGTGGAACTGACAAGGGTGATGGTCAGGGCGTGTGACATAACAATGTCAAGAAAACGGAGGCCATCAAACAACCGGCGTCCCGTATACTGGTGGAACGAGGCACTCTGCACTCTTCGCGCCGCTTGACTTAAAGCGAGGAGACGATATCAGAGAGCGAGGCACGAGGAAGTCCGAGAAGAGCGAAGAATTGTGTTCCAGCAAGCCAGAACTGCTTTCAAACGAGAGATTAAGCTGAGCAAGTCCAACTGCTTCAAAGAGCTGTGCCGAGCAGCTGATGCTAATCCTTGGGGGGATGCCTACCGAGTAATAATGGCGAAAATAAAGGGCCAGTCGACGCCGCCCGAAAAATGTGCGGACAAACTGAGAGTCATCGTCGAGGGTCTATTCCCAAAGCATGATCCTACAATGTGGCCGGCCACACCATATGGCAATGAAGAGGTAGGAAATGCCGAAGCTCGCCAGATCTCCAACGAGGAGCCCCGGGTCCGGTCGGAATCCCCAACGTGGCACTCAAAGCAGCGGTCCTTGCGTACACACTAAGCTCTTACGGTGAATTTCACCGTAATCTCAACAGCTGAACAGTTCGGTGAAATAAAACACCGTAATTCCGTCGAAATTTTACGAATTACGGTGATTTTTCACCGAATACTGATAAAATGCACCGTACTCCGTTAATTTATTTCACCGAACTGTTCAGCTGTTGAGATTTTACAGGAATCCGTAAAATAATTTAAGTGTGTATCCAGATATGGTATGGATGGTTATGCAGAAATGCCTGGACGAAGGTCAATTTCCAGAAAAATGAAAAATTCAGAAGCTGGTACTGTTGCCGAAGCCAGGAAAACCGCCCAGGGATCCAGGATCATATAGGCCTATATGTTTACTGGATACACTCGGTAAACTCTTGGAACGGGTTATCCTCAGCAGGGTGATGAAATGCACAGAGAGCAAACACGGGCTATCAGGCAGTTTAGATTCCGGAAAGGATGGTCGACGGTGGATGCAATTCAGACAGTGCTCGAGAGGGCCGAGAAAGCATAGAGGAGATGGTTACTGCGCCGTTGTCACGATAGATGTGAAGAACGCGTTCAACAGCGCCAGCTGGGAGGCCATTGCCACTGTACTGCACAGAATGCGGGTTCCCGACTACTTGTGCTAGATTTTGAAGAGCTACTTCAAAACCGTGTACTGAGGTATGAAACCGACGCCGGCCCTAAGGAGTTAAGAATATCTGCTGGAGTCTTACAAGGTTCCATACTGGGACCAACGCTGTGGAACGCGATGAACGACGGGGTTCTATCGCTGGAGTTCCTCAAGGGGGTCGAGATAGTCGGCTTCGCCGATGACGTCGACCTAACGGTAATAGACGAGACGCAGGAGGAAGTAGAAATGCTGGCAATGGAGGCAATTGGTCTAGTCGAAGATTGGATGGAGGGAGTCAAGCTGAAGATAGCCCACCACAAAACAGAGGTGCTGCTAGTTAGCAACTGCAAAGCAGTCATGCACGGTGATATCACTGTTGGGGGGCATGCCATAGCATCACAGCTAAAGTTGAAACACCTGAGCGTAATGCTAGACGATCGGCTGAACTTCAACAGTCACGTAGATTATGCATGCGAGAAGGTGGCGAAGGCGAACAATGCGCTCACAAGACTTATGTCCAACATAGGTGGTCCTAGAAGCAGTAAAAGGCGTCGTCTGGCTGTCATGTCAACATCGCTTCTAAGATACGGTGCGCCAGCCTGGGGCGCGGCGCTACAGACCAAGCGGAATCGGGATAAGTTACCCAGACAACCAAAATCACCTGGAGGCTTTATATGTGCAAAATTTCACTTATAAGATGTCGTGAAAAGGCCTTTCACGTACAAAAGTGGAGGCGATATATGTGCATATATTATGTGATGAATAATAGCATACAATACGAGTGTAAAAATTTTCTTCCGAACTATCTTGTAATCTTATGCGATTTATCCTATGATAACAAACGTTGATTCGACAGCTGCTACCGATTGATTCGACTTACTATGCACGAGTGTACGGGACGAAACAAAATGTACAAATTAACTCAGAAAAATAGCGTTTTATGCGAGGAAACTCATCAATATGACAATTTTATCCACCGTGTTTTGCGGTTTTGATGTAGTTTGCATATATAAACGAGTTATTACGTGAACTTTCATGCGACTTCTGGTTGTCTGGGTAAATAGCACGTTCCGACTCATCACCATGTGAGTGGTCAGCGCGTACAGGACTATATCGTTGGAGGCGGCATGCGTAATCGCTGGGATGATCCCGATCTGCATCTTCCTGTCCGAAGACATCGACTGCTATCAGCGAAGAGAAACTAGGCAGGCGAGGAAGTTGGCAAGAATTCGTACGCTGGCTAAGTGGCAGCAAGCATGGGATGCCTACGAGAAAGGCAGGTGGACCCACAGGCTCATCTCTAATCTATCGGCCTGGGTGAACAGAGAGCACGGAGAAGTGATCTTCCACCTGACACAGTTCTTGTCAGGTCACGGCTGCTTCAAGCAGTATCTGCATCGATTCGGTCATGCGTCTTTACCATTCTGTCCTGAGTGTATGGAGATTGAAGAAACGCCAGAACATGTTGTCTTCGACTGCCCGAGGTTCAACATAGAACCAAACGCGGTGGCTACTGCTTTTGGTGAGTACTTCAGCGTCGAAGGTGTGGTCCACGGAATGATAAGAGATCCTAATCTTTGGAATATGATGGTGGTGCAAATAATGTCTGGCTTACAGCGCAACTGGCGAGAAGAGCAGCGAAACGAGACGCAGATAGGAGCGCTTGACGTCGGGACGTCGGGGCGCTGATGAACCGGAAGCCAAACTCCCACCGGAATTTTCGGACTAACCTCGGCACTCGATAAGTCAGTCTGTTGATGAGAGGAGACCATCGGGCGCGATCGGAGTAGGCTACCCAAGCAGCACATGTTGTTTCAAGTAGCTTACAGCAACGGCTACTAAACATATTCAATAGTTACAATATGATAAATTGGCAACATGGAAAAATACTGCTATGTAACCGAAAAAGCGCAAAAAGTCGAGCCTTATGTAACTTGTTTGTTCGTTACATAAGAAGTTTACAAGCGACTGCTATGTAATTTGTTGATCACGCATGGGTTTTCCTGTGACAAAATAATTGAAACGGCGTTGAAGTTGTTGTTACTTTCTGACAGTTTTGGAACCGAACAACCATTTTAGAATTTAATGTCAATAAAAGTAATACGTATGATTTTCGAACGCGTAATTATTCACTAGTACATAATAGATTTAACATGCCGATTTGAATTTGTGGTGAAATCAATCATTTTACTTGCTCAAAATTGACGCGCTCATAAAATAGATAATAATTTTATATTGAATAACACATGATACCTGGATTATTGAGATATTATTCCATTAGAACTGACACAAAAAAATGTAAATTGACACTGTTACTCAAATCAGCAGTGTTTTTGATTTTAATTTAATTGTTTGTGAAGATTGTGATTCCAAAATCACGTTGTTTCGTGTCCCGCAGTTGGATTTTCTGGGTTGCCTATCATAAATCGCCATTTAATTTCATCTTGCTGCAGAAACACTACCGAATAACTATTTGAGGACAGCCAATCTAAAATGATGAAAACTATTAAAAAGCTGTTGAAGAGGCTGCAAATTGTAAATTCAACAATATTAATTAATCACTGGAAAAATATCTATGAAAACAATAATTAGTCATAAAATAGTAAAGTTCTTAAATCAAAATTCACAATACGTATGAAAATTTTTGACATGTGGTGTTGACCCCTGTCAGCAAGTTACTTGTTTGTTACACATTACTTACCCAGAAATCTTATGTTATTTTGAAACTGATGTGTAACTATACTGAAACTGCCTATAAATTACACTGCTGTCAATAGGGGAAGGGGTATTAAAATGAACACCTAAACGACATCGTCTTGCTTTTAATGGAAAAAACGACGAATTTGCGATAAATCATCAAATAGTGTGCAAAAATCCCCTAAGGCAGCGCCCATTTATTATGTAACGCAAAATTCGAAATTTTTGACCCCCCCTCCGTAACGCTTTTTGTATGAAAAATTTCAAATTTTTGTATGAACCGTAACGCTCGAGCCTACTCCCCCCTCCCCCTAGAGCGTTACGTAATTTGTGGATGCCGCCTAAGCCAATTGACTGGAACCTTACAAAAGTATGAAAATTAAATGCTCCGTCCAAGAAAGCACATGGTTTGTGACGTGCTCAAATGGCTCAAATAGCTCGACCTCTTTTTATCGATCCTCTCTTCTGTGAATAAAGGTGACAAAATGCGGGTTTGTTGACATTTTTTCACTACAAGACGCTAGGAAGTAATGTTATCTTGCGTCCTGAGGTGAAACAACGAATTGAATTTAGAAATTGATCAATTTGTGCCAATATTAGGGACTGAGGGTAATATGGCCATGATAAGGAAAATAGCGATTTAGATGTGAAAAACATGCTTTTTTTATTATAATCGGATATACAAATATGTTCTCTATCAAATAGTAGAAACAACATCCATCCATTTGAGTATTTCTAGTGTTAATAAATCAATTAAAAAAATTCGTGCTTATGGGTCATCCATAAACCACGTAGTGATTTATTGGGGGAGGGGAGAGATTCTGCCCAATGGCCACGGTCCATACAAATTGTAAATTTTGTGTATGGACAAATGACTACTAGGGAGAAGGTGGGTCTAAAATTGGGAAAAAATAATAGCGTTGTTAATGGTAGCCCCTTGTGCATTTCTGTGCTCTCCGCTCTCACTTCAATAGGGCCTAACTAACATGAGTGATTTTTCTTCATCGACTCTGCATATATAATGCATACCTACAGGCGTTTGTTCTGATGTTATTGTTCAATAATAGATACATGATGATGCGAAAAAATTACATTTGTAAGGTTCTCATTTGCGCGTTACTTCATCGTGGCATTACGTTTGGTAGAATTTGAATTCAACAGCTGTTTTGGTGTTATGAAATAGGGGGGTGGGGGTTTTGTTGGTGTTGGTGGTAAAACACACGAGCAAAACAAACATTTTTGATTTTTTGTATCATCATTTTTTATAATCCCTTCGAAAACAGTTCTAAAGGTTTCTGCTTCGACATCATATCATTACGATATTCACCTCATTGAAAAACCTCAACATTTCCGTGCCAAAAATTACATCAGTTTTAATATCTGAACGTAATTCTGACTTCAATTTATCTCCGTATCAACAAAAACACTCTTATTTTTGCTCTAAATCATTCGTGCGTAATAAAAATTATGGAAATTTGTTGTTCATGCGTAACAAGTTCGGTGTTCATTTTACCATCCTGTTCGTTTTTTCACCCCTTCCCCTTTGACAAATGGTAAACAAACTTCATGCTGTTACACACATGTGACTTAGCAATCTGTATGTAACCTAGCGTGTTATTTGTTTCTTTGCAACCACAGATTCAATTTCAATGTAACTTATTCATTTTGACAGCTCTAGGCTAAGTTACATGCAAGTAAAAATGCAACACCTATGTAATGTAAACAAAGCGTAAGTTACAATGTAATAGTTCAGTAACCAAAATTGAAAATTATCAATAAGATATGCTACAAATTATCTGAAATGCAACGGCAATGTAATTTGTTTTATTTTTCTAAATTATCGCATTTGTTACCAGTGCTACTTGGGTAGATCCTCCGTCGGGGACTAGACCGAGTAGAACGAGCGTAACGTAGTATCGGTAATAAGTCGTCGAGGCGCATGAGAACCGGAAGTTTCCCTTCGCCGGAATCGCAGGACCGACCTCGGCATCTGCCCAGCCAGCTTCGGAGTAGGCTAAGTCCACCGTCGGGGACTAGCTGAGTAGATCGCAAAACAGCACCGGCAAATGATCGTCGGAGCGCCAGTGAACCGGAAGAAATCCTCCAACCAAAATCTCTGGGCCGACTTCGGCACTTTACCGGCCAACAACGGAGTATGAATAACGCGTACCGGTAACGTTCTGTAGATATTCCTCCGTCGAGGTACTCTTCATCGGAGTAGGCTAGTTTCACCATCGGGAACTAGGCCGAGTAGTATCAATCACGACGAACCGCCAGATTTGGCTCGTCAGGGCGCTTGCGAACCGGAAGTTACCACTCAACCGGAATCGCAAGACCGACCTCGGCATCCAAAGCAGAAAAATGGAGTCAAGCGCATCAAGAAAACACAACATCATCCATCGAAAAATTCTCACATGGCCCAGGCGTGTGGTCGGCCCCAAAATGTGAGTGACGTTGAAGATACAAATTGCAGCCAGATCGAATAGAGCAAGAGGTGACGCAAAGGCGTAGAGGCATCAACAAGCCCTCTTCCTCCTGAAGTAATACCATGAGGTAGTTCCAGGAGTATATCGGACTTGTAGCCCAAGCCAAAGAAAAGTGGCGTGGTACAGAGTTGTTTTCCCCATTTTTTCTGTGTTACCGCACTCGAGACGTGCATCTGCAGTAGACCGTTGAGTAATAGACCGTAATAGACCGTTAAGTGAGAACCACAGAGCCTAAACCCCATGTGCTCCCCAGATAGCCGGATTAGGTGAAAGTTTCTAGTTTTGCTAGAAGTGCAAAAATTCTATATAAAAAAAAAAGAAAAAAAAGAGGGGCTGTCTCCATGGCGCTGACACGATACAGCATTGTCCGGTTGTTTTTTTACATGATGACCACGGTCATAGCCTACAACCATTCACCTCTATCAAGGCTTTGGACCTGTAGCTCTGGTTATCAATAGTTTCAAGTTCTTTCGGACATGCTACTATGGTGAGCCGTCATGGTGTTGAGACAGCAAACCATTTATGTTTATATAGCGCAAGCATACATTTTCAGAGAATTCCAGAAAACAGAAAATGCCACAGAAAACCTCGAATTTATAATCAGCCAATCCATATAAATTACTTTCTTAAGAAGCCATCCCCGAAACATAGCCAATCGATAATGCTGTATAAATTATTGAATTCTTCATATTTTCCCAAAGCGCACTAATTTTCTCCCCAAATCCATAGGAAGTGAATTTCCTGTAGTAGGTAAGCGACACTTCCACATTACCGTTGAATCGTGAACAAAACTCCCAGTCTCCGTCTAGTGTGTTTACCATCCAACAACGTCTTATGAATATTTAATCCCGGGTTTGAACGCGGTTCGCCCCAAATGAGGCCGGTTTTCCGTCCATCCATTCCGGGCAGCAGCCCAACGGCCACAAGATGCTCAATGGGTACGGCCACCACAAACAATAATGTGGCTCTGGTTTGAGTGGGGCGGAAAATTTGCCTTCCGCCGGTCCATCCGTTTGGTCGTCTGCTGCAGCAGCGTCTTGGCGGGAAACTTTTCCGTGGGGCAGTTTTCTTCGCTTCGGAGAGCGCCCGGAGTGGGATTAAATATTGGAAATATGGTGTGTGTACTCTTCATAAATCAATTTCAAATATCCTCTCGGATATGCAAGGTTGCTCGGTTGGCTTGCCTGCCAGTCGGAAGATCGATGCTCTCGGTTCGGTTGCGGAGTCCGTTTCTTAAGAAATTTCACCGTAGAAGGAGAACCAAGCGGACAGAAAATCGATTTTACAACAGCTTGATTGTGGCTAATTAAATTTTGCTTGGATCGGCTTTCGGGAAGCCTTGGTCGGTTTACCGCATGATTCTGCAGAAAGAGAATTTTCCGAACAAGGAAATCTCTTCGCGGTTGGATTTGAGCCATCTACCAAGCGTATAAGGATCTACGGTAGACAAAAGCGAACAAATCAATTATAATAATTGGAACGCATCGCTTATAGAACACAAAACCATAAAAAGTTTTCCGAGTGATTGAAATTATCGCCAAACAAATTCCAGCGGTAATGTCCAGTGGTCCACTGCTCTTTTTTTCATCCATCTTCAACCAGCGAGGGTCAAAACAAAAGCGCGAGACCAAATTTTCCACGCGCGGTTGGCATTCGTCGATACGCTTCGAAAGTTTATCCTTCGGAGCTCGCCTCGTACGACTTTGCCAACTAAAAATGGTGATCCACGGATTGCTTTCGTCCGTGGATAACTGCCGGAGGACGTACGCAAACAGCTTTTCCAGTTTGTGTTCCGAGGCCACTCAATGAATTCAATTATTTCAGGTAATTGGTTTTTACGTTGAATAATTGGATGGCTTTGAAATTTGTCAAAATAGCTATTCGATGCTGAATTTCATCTTAGGGATGGTACACAAATTATGTCACGCTAAGTTTCAACTTTTTCGACCCCCTCCCCCCCCCCTTTGTCACACTTTTTGTATGAGTCCTCCGAAAATTTTGTAAGGCTTGTCACGCTTGGCTCGACCCCCTCCCCCCCTTGGAGCGTGACGTAATTTGTACATGACCCCTTGTCTGTATTGATGTCACCTATTTCGAAAAATTGGATCCCCGAGATAATAGGATGTTCTTCTTTAGTCTCAAGCCTGAAGCGAAGAATAGCATGAAGTATTTAAGGGACGACCCCTCTTTGTGGAAAACCTGTCTACACCCTTTCACTCACAGTACCTTGTCCGAGGCTCTCTTCCTCCCGCAGACTATTATTCAATTACCATCAATTAACCGCTAAATGAATGCTCTATAAGCAAACGATGTATTAGAAGCAGTAAAACTAGCATGTTCTCGATTCGCCGATTGCTGATGTATGAAACTTACTCCATTAAATCCCCCGTTGCTCGCCAAGATCCTTGAATCACCAACCGTCGTGTGGTGGCCGTTGTTGTTTCATAATTTAGTGCCCATACTGGCGAAAATAAAGTGTACTTCCCGCGAGCTGCCCTGAGTATCGATCAAACAGCTGAAAACTAATGAGAAAAGTGATCCCTTCGCTGATTCCATGCGCCCACCGTTCCTCAAGAAGAGCCGACTATCATGGTTGGGTGGCCGTTGAGATTTTCTCCTTCAGCACATGTGTGCTTTATGTGAAAATGACTGCTTCTCATAGCAAGAAGGGAGTGGATTGGCCTCCTGAAGCCGTTCGCCGCAATCGTGATAGAAGGTAATTTGCTTAAATGTACGCGGCTTTGGCCTGTATGTTGTTGCCGCGGCAAAGCCCACAAGCGAAGCTCAACAGTGTAATTACCTTTATTTCAAAAATGCGCTTCAAATATAATTACTGGTTGGCACGCTTGCATGTCTTCGGAAATTCTTTCTCCACTTCGTTGAGCTCGGTTGTGGTAAATAATATTTTCTTCGAAGCATTTCACGCTTTGGAGAGTTGTGTTAATTTCCATACTAATATAAGCAATAAGTTTCAATAAAGTTCTTAAAAGTGATCGATAAATTTTAAATCATTGCAAAAATGTTAAATACAGTGGTTCACTTAGATGAAAACGTCTTGTCAAAACCTCAACATCCTTATTAGTATAATTCCGAACATTATAAAAATATAAATATATACAGCCATTCCATGAAAAACCGATCTAGTGTGTCACCGAATTCCGTGAAAATTTGCTATTTTGTTCCTTATCTGACATAAGGATACACGTGTTTTTGGATTTTTTTTTGATTAGGGTGACCATTTCCAAAATAGGGTAACCGAAAAAATCACGATGCCGATTTTTGGAAGAATAATACCTTTTGAACCGTTCGACTGACTTTCAATCTTTTTGCAAGAAATGAGAGCTAAGGATTTCGACTTTTCATAAAAAATATAAAATTTCACAAAAAATTGTTTTTTTACATGAAAAAAAAACGTTTTGAAGGCCTCGGGGCCAAAGGGGCTATTGCTGTTCTAATTTTTTCTTGAAAGTTCAGAAAATTTTACGTTTACTGCCAAATTTTCAGCGATGTATGTTTTTTAGTTTTTGAGATAAATTTTGTTAAAAATGAATAATCAGATTTTTTATTTTTGAAAATATCATAACTTTTGAACATCTCAACCGATTTCCAATTTTTTTATGGAATTAAAGCTTAGAATTTCAACTTTTCAGAAAAAAATTTAAAACTTCGAAAAAATATTTTATTTGCCTTGAAATGGAAATTTCGAAAAAAAACTAGATATTTTTTATGTTTTTTCATTTAATATAATATTTTTGTACATTTTTTCAGATTTTTCAATTTTGTCTGAAAAGTTGAAATCTTAAGCTTTAATTCCATAAAAAAGATTGGAAATCGGTTGAGCTGTTCAAAAGTTATGATATTTTTAGAAATTAAAAATCTAATGCGCTGAGACCTACAGTGTGTGACGATGAAAAATGACTGAAAAATTGATCATTTTTTTGAAAATTTCTTATATATTTCGTTTGAAAATGCAAATGTTGCAAATTTTATATTTTTCAAACAAGTACTGCCACTCATAGCTTGTGACTACATACTGCATATTGTTTTTTGAAAGATTTAAGCATGTTTAAAAAAAATTCAAGTGATTTTTTTATATAGCTGATATGGGGTAACATTGATCACCCATGTAAACAACGTTCGATAATATTGAAAATGTCGTTACTTACTTAAATCATTGCCCCCGAGTCGGTATATTAAGGCCAAACACTTAGAAGTCTTTTACTTTTTGAGTTATTTTCAAATTAAAAACATCTCGAACCACGGAATACGCCTAAAGGTAGGCGATTTCCTAAGCGAATCCTATATTTTTTACAGTAATTCGTTAATGTTGCCTAATTGAGCATACTTATGAAAGTTTTGTCAACGGAATCGTTTTCGGCGATGCCATTTTTAGTAAAAACCGCATTTTCCTTGCTCATATCATTTGCAGAACTTATGTGAGACATGAATCTTCGGTAGTGTTATCCTTACCCATTCAAATCATTTTTTCGAAAAGTTGACAAATTTACGCTAAGGTAAACGCAACTTCCGCAAAAATCTTCACTTTCATTAGCTTATAAATATTAGAAAGAGAAGCACCATTCATGATTTGGAAATGTGCCATCAATAAATGATGATACGAACTTTCCACGAGATGAGTCAATCCGATCAATGTTACCCCGCTGATCAATGATACCCCGGATTACGGTACATCGCTGAAAATTTGACAGTAAACGTACAATTTTCTGAACTTTTAAGATAAAATGAAAACAGCAATAGCCCCTTTGGTCCCGAAGCCTCCAAAACACGAAAAAACGGAAATTATTGATTTTTTTTCATGTATAAAAACTTTTTTTTGTTAAATTTTATATTTTTCTTGAAAAGTCAAAGTCTTTAACTTTCATTTTAGCCATTTACAGCCATTCCACGAAGAACCGATCTAGTGGGTCACCGAACTCCGTGAAAATTTGCTATTTTGTTCCTTATCCGAAATAAGGATACACGTGTTTTTGGATTATTCGATTGGGGTGACCATTTCCAAAATAGGGTGACCAGAAAAATCGCGGTTGCAAAATTTTTATTTCTCAAAATATTATAACTTTTTAACCGTTCGACCGATTTTCAATCTTTTGGGATGCAATGAAAGCTAAAAACTTAGACTTTTCAGGAAAATATAAAATTTCACAAAAAGTGTTTTTTTACACAAAAAAAAAAACAAATAATTTCCGTTTTTTCGTGTTTTGAAGGCTTCGGGACCAAAAATGCTATTGCTGTTCTCATTTTTTCTTGAAAATTCAGAAAATTTTACGTTTACTGTCAAACTTTCAGCGATATATGTTTTTTAGATTTTGATATATATTTTTTTGGAAATAAAAAATCAGTCATCTTTCATCGGCACACACTGTAGGTCTCAGGGCATTTGATTTTTTGTTTCTAAAAAAATCATAACTTTCGAACAGCTCAACCGATTTCCAATCTTTTTTTGTTGAATTAAAGCTTAAGATTTCAACTTATCAGAAAAAATATCAAACTTTGAATAAATATTTTTTTTACATTAAAATAAATGGAAATTTCTAAAACAAACTAGATTTTTTTATATTTTTTCATGTAATATAATATATTTGTAATATTTTTTAGATTTTTCAATATGTCTGAAATGTTGAAATCTTAAACTTTAATTCCATAAAAAAAAATAATTCTTCCACCACACTTCCTTCAACTTTACAATGCCGTCGAGCATGCGTGTGCTTCCGATGAATATGGGAAATTTACAGTTCCACGTACCGAGCTTCAATAGCTAGTCTCTTTACTTTGCTGTGATCTTCGCCGATTTTCATAGTTAGTATTCTGAGACGAAAATAGGATTTTTTATAGCAACTAGACAATACGTTGCCAACTTTATCTGCGAGAAACAGATTTAGTCAACAGCTATAATTGTTGATCATAGTAGAAGTCAAGATCGATCCGATCATTTTCACTGATCCAACTTTATCGGCTCTAAACTCATCACGATGTTATCGCAAAATAAGTAATAAAAATAGTTGCCACCGACGGGATACAAACCCATGTCCATGGACAAGAACAATTTCACCGCGCACATCATAACCACATGTTTACGCTAGCTAAACGAAAGTAGAGTGGAATTTGGACCATAAAGGCAACATGCAGAAACAAAAGGAGACTCAAAAAGACGAAACAACGAGGAGGCCAACTTCTCGTTGGTGGTGATAATTCGCTGCTGCAGATATCGTGAGAACACACTCTCACAGTGCTGGACGGGGCTTGGGCGATAGTCTTATGATTATCGTCGTGACCGATAATTCCGCTCTCTGGACATCCACCCCCAAGATTTCCGGAGAACTATTCCCCCTAGGATTCTACCCCATTACCCCGAATGCCATTTACCCGAATCACCCCGAATTCCGTTACCCCGAATGGACCATTACCCCGAATTCCATCACCTCGAATGCTACTTCCCCGAATTTACAATTATCTTCACATGATGATTTTGATGACATTTCCCCATGATATAGGAATTCGGGGTAATGTCATTCGGGGTGATGGGTCGTTCGGGGTTTTGGAATTCGGGGTAGTGGCGTTCGGGTTGATGTCATTCGGGGTAATGGGATTCGGGGTAATGGGGTAGAATCCAGTAATTGGGTTATAATTTCATAATCGGAAGGTTTTAAAACTCCATCAGTGAAATTTTGATTTTTTTTTCCATTTTTCAGCTATTTTTGCATATATAGACCATGTAAATCAATGAAAATCACGTTTTCCTACACATTTTAGCCCATACAAAATGTATGAGAAAAATTTCACCGATAGAATGGTTTGTAACCTTCCGATTTTGAAATTATAGACCAAATACTGAACTCTACCGAAAAAAAAAATCCGAGGTACATTCGATTTGCATAATCTGCTGGTTTAGACATAGCGTGCCGCATCAGTTTTTGAGTACAACAGTATATTTTTCAGATTTTTTACCGCTTCTAAACAACGAGAAACCAATAAAAATAATTAAGTAATATTTTACCTTTTACCATAATTTTGAGTAGTTTCAGTTTCTCGTTTCTGTTAAGAATTTGCCGAGGAGGCCATGATGTAAGGATGAAAATCAGGTTGTCTCATCGAACCGCCTGTAATTCAATGCCGTCAATGCTATGTTGTCTACATATTTTATTTCTTCAGAACTTTAAAATATGTTTCAAATGAGTTACCTATAAGGGTAGGGGGGTTCTGGCCAAAGTCCACGGCTCATACAAAGTTATTTTTTTTGTTATTTTTTCTAAACAAAAGATCACGAGGGTGAAGGAGGGTTCTGAAAACAAAAAAATGATCACGTGTTTGATGGACAAACTCTAACAGTGAAAGTGCGAAAATAATGCAGGAAGAAAATGAAAAGGTTAAAGAAAATCAAAGTAGAAAGAAGAAATCTTGCTGGCTTGCCCTTTCTTGAGATGGCGTCAACAATTTGATACAAACTCGATCTAACTGAAGTATTGGGATAATATCGGTCAATAGCATAGGGCTGTATATAAAAGAATGTAAACAGGAAATTTGAATAAATTCAATATTTGAGGTTTTGTCCGACCAGGCGCCACTCTTCGTCGACCAGTCCAAGCATGTCACCTTCCTCTGACTACCTTCATCGATTTGCTTTCTCATACTGAAAAGTCGAAAACAATTCCTCTTCGCAGTAATAATCTGCTTATCGATAATCCGCTATTAATTTGAAAATTCATCCATCCAACCACACAACACACTCGGTAAACGAACACGGAAGCCTGCTCTTTTGCTTCGGCTTCCTGTTGACGGTGACGATAACGATGGTTTTTCTGCTGAAATCCCTCCACTCAACTCCGCCGTGAAACCTTAGCAAAAACAGAAAAATTGCCAAAATTAATTTCGCTGTCAGCTCTCATTTTGACAAATCATTTTTAAATCTGTCCCATTTAAATAATTTTATTAATGATTTTGCAAACAAGCTTCTGCTTTTCACCGGTTGTCTGTGGGTATAAACCTTCGTACATTGCCTCGGGCAGAACACACGGGCACGTGAACCCTCACCCTCAAAACGCAAATTCCTGTCATGGAGAGCTAACCCTCCTAAACTGAAGAAAAAAAAAACGGCGGAAGCGATTTTTTTCCGGGCATATCAACGATCACGCGGAAAAATGTTTATCTTTTCATTGTGTCCCATCAGTAAACCACACATTCATCAGACCAGTACGGCACCAGTCAGTATGTAGGTATCAGAGCACAGGACGAATATATCAAACGGGAAACGTTTTTGTTGATGTTTTGTTAGAGAATCGTACGAGCAAATTGGTCCTTTCCCACACGACTCCATTTTAGTATAACTGTAAGAGAAGGTTCTTATTATACGCCCTAATAAAATCAATTTGCATTTTTTTTATTCACAAATGTTTGAAACTAATTTCATTGATCTAAACTAAGACGAAAAGTGCAATTGGTCGGCGTTAAGTCAGAGTGGACCAAGTGACATTTTTGATATTTTGATAAAAATGGGTTTAAAGTCTAAAGCTCTGTAATTTTTGAACTTGTTTAAATTTAGGTTCAATATTTCTACACGCCTTTATGTTACTTCCAAATAATATAATGTGAAGTGATAATCATGAAAAATCATAATCCAAACCTCTAATAGAACGATTTTTTGATGGACTATGTGTACTTGGTCCACTCTGACTGAACTAAAGACCACCGTTCAGTGAGTTGGTTCACTCTGACTGAACAATTTCTAGGAAAATTACAATCATTTCATGCTTGCATGGTCAAATTGGGTGCATATCTCTAAGATAAACAGATTATCGAGACCCTTTGACACGAGTATGGTGAATTCCTAAATAATGCATATAGTAAATACCAAAGTCAGTGACATTACGATAGCTTGAAAATGAAGGTTTCCCAAGGTCAGGGCATTGAAGACCAGAAATATTCAAATATGCGTTCAGTCAGAGTGGACCAAGTGAATATATTGAGTACCGACCAAAATATGCTGGCCCAATAAGCGGGTTCTAGGACATGCCCTACATACACTATAGGACTACCGTAAACTTCTATCGGACTTTGAAAATGACTCAAAAAATGCAGTAATCTATCATTTTATTGCTTTTCAACACTTGGTCCGCTCTGTCTGCACAGAATTTGTTGCAATTTCTGACCACCCATCCGAATATGGTAAATGGTCAAAAATCAAATTCAAATGCATCGAATTAAGCAATATTTATAAATTTCTATTGATGAATAAGTAGAAGAATGATTCGATGTCGAAAAATCAGACAAATCTCCTGAAATATTTTTCATTTCCTCACATTCCTCAGCGCGCTGATCATTTTCGCTGTTATGGTAATAAGCACTTGGTCCATTCTGACTGCACACTTTATCGATTTTTGTTGATCATCCAAAGTAAATTTATTACATATCTCTCGCAGTTTACAGCATTCTTCAAATCTGATCAGAGTGTAACGGAGGTAAGTTAATTTCGCATCTAATGAGAGAATAATCCATTTTTTCCAAGTTTTGTACTTGGTCCCCTCTGACTTAACGCCGACCAATTAATAGTTTTGCACAGTTACTTTCTCGTCAGTTTTGGTATGGTGGTTGTAGTATGAACGCTGTTGAGTGTTCCTCAAAGAAAAGGTTTTAAAAATAAATTGTACGTGCGATTTTCTTTTGAATCGTGATTTCTAGATCAAATTTCAAGAAAATTACTTTTTTGATTCACTTTGACACTTTGGGGTCTTTAACACCCGAATTGTCTGAAATCCAGCTCCCTATATGTTTTCAACGATCAAATACCGGTGTTTGATGATAAGCCATTTAATCAGCAAACGCCGGTATTTGATTGTTGAAAACATATAGGGAGCTTGATTTCAGAAAATTCGGGTTATAAAAAATCAAAAGTGCTAAAGTGAATCAAGAAAGTAACCAAGTAGTTCTTTATCGCACTTGGATTGAATTTGTTATTGAATCTTGCAATGATACTAGGAATGTTTGAAGAAAGAACTCCCGAACATCCTCCACCAGTTGCCCTAGTAATTCGTTTAGGGATTTATCCGGAAATTCTATAATGGAATCCTCAAAAAATTGCTATACAAAAACTCATACTGGTATTCGTTAAGAAATTCCTTCAGAAATTCTTCTAATAACTTCACTAGGAATAACTCCTGAAAGCACTACACGTATAACGGGACAGCCTGTCGAGCTTACTTTTTGAAATTGGGTAGCTTATGCGCCACTCCGAAAGGAGACCACCCAACAAAGATTGCGTTGCCCGGCTTGAGACCTTCTTGGGGAAGGGTCACTTTATTAGTGAGTAAGCTGACTGGCTGACTCAAATAGTCCGTCGTACTTCACGTTTCCGAGCGGACACAGTAACTTCAGAAAAGTTTACAAATAAATTCCTCCAATAAACGGCTGAGGACAAGTTATAAAGGCGGGATTTTTCTTCACAGGTCCAGTCCAAAAAGTTCACCTGTCCCAGCCCGCAGAAAACGAAAGAACTGTCTCAAAGTCAGATTCGGGCTGACCACCCAGTAAACGACGCAAATCACTACAAAAGACTACAAACGAACGCGAAGCAACATAGATACCTTAAAAGACACTAACTAAATACATTCAAAACAAATAGAGCTTTTTCCTCCGTGCATGGAGCCGACTAACTTTATTGGGGAAGAATAAATATACATGGATTACTCCATTTGGAAACGTACATGGATTGCTCCGAAATTCAATTTACATGCTTTATTTGCACTCCTGCTCTCTACATTCTTGCCTAGGCCTAGACTCCTCTCATTTCCACTGATTCCCTCTAGCTCTACTCTATCTGCGTGTGCGGTTCACTTCTCCTGAGGCGCGCACTCGATGCGCGAGATCTTCTGCTGCTCTTCTCCTTACGCTCCGAACTCCGACATTCGCTCCGGGGAGCTCACACCATCACCTCTCACTCTCGGGTGAGTTCTATGCTAGAGCCGTCGAATTATGGGCTATGACGGACTCCCAAAAATGAATGTTGTGCCTCTATTGGGTCACATGGCCATGGACGACACTAACAAACATGCATGCAATAAGGGTACTCACTCTTCACCTAGGATTTTGATGTGGGTGGGGAGACGCTTACGATGACTGGAGCAGATTAGCGCACTACCTCCAGCCTGGTACTCTCGCCGGGATGGCGATCGAACGGGCAATGCGGTTGGTGATGTCTCCCTCACTGGTGCGCGGGCTTACGCGTAAGCGCGGTACAAACGCTCGATCCTGCAGTGGCGCGCACACAATAGTTGAGGCGCCGTCGGCAATTTGCTCCGGTGGCGTGCTGACTTGTTTGGTGCTACGATGCTCGCTGCAGGGGGGTTGGTCTCCTCTCGACTCTCGCTGGTTACCGAATGGGTAGGCTTGCCTGCCAAAGGCGCGAAATTGGCGATCGCGTCCTTCTCCGGCCACGTGTACCCCGGGAAGCTTTGAAGCCGTTGCGTGGGGTCAAAAACGGTCGAAGTGGATATATGTAGTGTGACGGCTTCTCCTTATGCTGCCACGAACCTTGGTCCACACTGCTCAACGCACTACACTATCTACCAAACTAATCTGCTAGCGCGTAATTAACTTTGCGCTCAACTTCACAATCACACTACGGCACGGTAACAAAAATTAGACCGTTCTTGCCTCTTCCACGAAACGGAACCAAGTGAACGATTCGAGGCTGGAGTAATCCTCAGATGCCGCAATTTTTGAACATTGTCCCCAGACCTCGCGAAATGCAACGAAGTTAAATTTCGCGAACCCGAGTATCAAAGGAATTTATCTGCAATATTTCCCGAAGTCGTGCATCTCATCCCAACTGACTATTCAAACCATCTAGTCAGTTTGCTCGCTAAGCTTCGTGACAAGCGTGGAATGCCGAACAAGGAAAAGGTCAACGCATCCTGAATAGCATAGGCATATGGGCCAGTGCCCGCGACCCAAGCGGATTTTGGGTGGCGTCATGACGCTCAACAGGCTTGCAAAACCATGCGCTTTCCTGGTAGCTGACCATAGGGAACTCAAGACACTCGTTTTAGGCGTGAGTAACTATGTCGTATATTCTCTATGAGAGCAATTGGCGGTGATTGAATTGGTGATTTAATTTAGGAAAACGAATGGACATGCAAAGTTTAATAAATTAACAAATATTGAATTAACAAATAACAAAATAACATGTAATATTTACAGTCTTAAATTTAACAAAGAATTTATAATAAATAATAAAGCGTACTTGCTACACACGGATTCCTAGAGAAATTATTTCAGGCATTCCTCCTGAAGTTAACATCAGCGATGCCTTCATCAATTCCGCAAGAGATTCTGCTAGGTGTTTTCCAAAATCCTAATTTTCTCAAACAAACCCTTTAGAGGTTCTTCCAGAACTTACTATGTGGATTTTTTTTATGAAATTTCACCAGGGAATTCTCATAAAAAAATCCTCCAGAAATTTATTCTAAAAATCCCTAACAAATTACCAAAAAACCTTCCAGGAATTCCTCTTAGATCCTGAACTCCCACCATGAGGTATAAAATTGATTGAATTCTTCATTCTGAATCCTTCAGAGATTCCTTTTGAAGAACCCCCAGAAATTCTTGCAGGAATACCTCTAGAAATTCTTTTAGAGATTCCAACAGAAACTTCTTCAGGGATTTTTGCTTAATTGTCTAGGGATTCATTTTTAAAATCCACAAGTTTCAAAAATAAACAAAGGAGATTCCACCATAATTCTTTCAGGAATTCCTAAACTATTCAATAAAACTTATAAGGGTTTTTCTATTATTAAAATTCAATCAGGAATTCTTTCATAAATTCTCCCGGAAAGTACTTCAGGCATCCGGGCACTTCTCCAGGGGTTCATTTCAAACATTTATCCATGGATTCCACTGCAAGCGACCATCAGAGATTCCTTTTGGAAACTTTCCAGAAATTTCTTTCGTAATTCCTTCAAGAATTCTCTCATGGTATTCTTCTTATAGGAATTTTTCCAATGATTACATAAAGAGCTCTTCCTAAAAATTCGTCTGGAATTTTTGCAGAAAAGTTTCCTTCTTTAATTATTTCAACCAGAAATTTCTCAAGGAATTCCTCAAAAATTTTCTGTAGCAATTACCACAGAGATTTCTCCAGAAATTTATCTGAGAGTATGTCCAAGAAATTCCAGTTCTTCTTCAAAAAATCCTTCAGAGATTTGCTCATAAATGATTATAGATTCCACCCCGTTTTTTTTAAACAATTACTTATCAAATTCATTGAGATGTTCCTTCTCCACCTCCTCAAATTCGTTCTAAAGTTTATATGAAAATTTCTTCAGAAATTCTTCTTGGAATTCCTTTAAGAATTTCTCCAAAAAAAACCTTACCCCCGCATGGTGGCAAATTGTCGAATCTCTTGTCTAGAATAATGCTTATCCTTGAGCTACTGAACAACTTTGGCAATTACACCACCTTTCTAAGTGATCAGGTTCCTGAGATATCTGCAAAATAAAAGTTTCATGCTTGTTCAATCAATGATAGCCCTTGAGTTACTGAACCACTTTGTCGAAAACGCCATCTTTCTAAATGGACAGGCTCCTGAGATATCTGCAAAACAAACTAAAGGTTTCATGCACACAAATGCCACCTAGCAGTCAAATTCCGAAATAAGTGACGTACCATCAAATAGCGCTCCACATCCAGATCAACTTTACTAAAGACCCCATGTTACGAAATTACTTGGATTTTGAGATTCATCGACTTTAAATTGAGGTCCACTCGTACCGCATATAGTGCGTTCATTATTATGCGACTTCTATGTACAATATGTAGATTTCATCGCATTATGCAGGGCCATACTGTGAACTGTTGAGTAATGTTCCTAAGAAGATTCTTGAGAAATACATTTCGGTTTGGTGTCAATAGATATCTTTGTTACAAAATGATAGCATATAAATCCCAGCTATTGTGCAAAGTACATCAGCGTGACAGCCCGAAGTTCAAGAATAAGTATTTTAACTTCTAATTTGTGTTTGACGGATACGCTGCCGGATTTGTCCAACTCAGGATATGTTTTTGGGAGCCCAGATAGCCGTAGCGGTAAACGCGCAGCTATTCAGCAAGACCAAGCTGAGGGTCGTGGGTTCGAATCCCACTGGTCGAGGATCTTTTCGGGTTGGAAATTTTGTCGACTTCCCAGGGCTTAGAGTATCTTCGTACCTGCCACGCGATATACGCATGCAAAAATGGTCATTGGCATAGTAAGCTCTCAGTTAATAACTGTGGATGTGCGCATAAGAACACTAAGCTGAGAAGCAGGATCTGTCCCAGTGAGGACGTAACGCCAGAAAGAAGAAGAAGGATATGTCAAAAAATAGTGACTTATGAAAATGAAGATTTTTTCACCACATGTCGTACATGTCCTAAGCAATACTTGACGTCATTTTTAATAAGAACCACGATTTACTAGCTTATATCGTTTGCAGAACTTATGTGAGACATGAATCTTCGGTAGTGTCCTCCTTAACAATTAAAATCATTATTTCGAAAAGTTGACAAATTTACGCAAAACCTTAACGCAATTTTCACAAAAAAAAATAACTTTAATAAGCTCATGAATATAAGAAAGAGAAGCGCCATTCATGATTTGGGAATGTTTTATCAATAAATGATAATACGAACTTTTGATGAGGTGAGTCATTCCGATCAATGTTACCCCGCTGATCAATGATACCCCGGATTACGGTACAAATGATTGGTATTTTAATGAATTTCTTGCATAATTTTAACTCCTAGCTAAATTTTGAAGCATACAGATTTAAAATACAGATATTTTGTTCTAGGATACAGAAATACAGATAATTGAAGGAAAAAATACAGATTTAAATGTGGCAACCCTGATACAACGAAATATAATAACGATAAGCTGTGTAGGGGAACTGGGTGTAAAATGCGCCGTTGGGGTAAAACGCGCCAGCCTTGTTTTGAACGAACGACGTGCTTTGGGATGCTGTTTTCAACTGAGATAATGTAAAATGTATTAAAATGCTTCTCTATATATATATATTTTAAAGTTTTTTCCTGGCAAAAATCGTAAAAAACTCAAAAAAACCTTTTTTGCTGTTTTCGTTGCAATTTTGTGTTATTTTCTAGGCCACTTTTAAGGCCAATAAACAACAAAACTTTTGCAACTATCACCGAGAATCGACTTGTGTACTCCCATAGTTCGTGTTCCATGCGAAAAAAGTGTTGAATTTATCCTTAAAAAGCGTATTGAAGGACTTAAACTTTAATCAACTCGTGGGGCAAAACGGTCACTCCTATTTCATAACACCAAAACAGCTGTTTGAATTCAAATTCCAGCAAACGTAATGCCAACCCGACTAAGGGTACATAACAAAATTATATCAGCATATGTTATTATGTTATAAGTTTTTCTCGAACATAGGTTGTTACAAACTTGATGCAGGATGTTGTTAAAATAACTAAAATTATAACAAAAAGTGTATGAATAGTAACATAAACATAACAAAATGTGTTTTAATTCTATCAAAAACATATCAAACCAAGTTATAATGTTTGATACAAAGTATCAAAATTATAATACTGTCCGATATACGATAATATTGTATATTATTGAAATGCATAACTATCTAGTTATTTTGTTGTAAACTTGTTAAAAATGAATAAAAAAATATCTTAAAGGGAAATAAAACATGTTGTATTTCTGTTTTATTATGTTCTATGGATAACGGAGCCTAACAAAATTATATCATAATATGATATACATATCATATTCTGATAACATTTTATTATATTTTTGTTACAAGCCTCTAGTCGGGAAGCTGTAGTTACGTGCCAATTTGAACCTTACAAATGCACATTTTTCGAATCAGCATATATACCTCAATTGAACAATAACATCAGGGGCTGTTCATTTATTACGTAAGACAATTTTAGCGGTTTTTCAACCCCCCCTCCCCCCATGGTAACATTTTTTGTATGAAAACCAAAAATAATTTGTATGGCGCGTAAGAAATCTTCAACCCCCCCTCCCCCTATAAACCCTTACGTAATTAATGGACCACCCCTCAGATCAAACGCCCTTGTGTATGCAACGTATTTGCAAGCATGATCGCGCATGCGTGCGCGTGAACGACTAACGCCAAGATCAGGAGGCGCGTTTTACCCTGCAAAAAATAAAAATGCAGATAAGCAAGCATTTTATAAAAGTTTATTTATTAATCCCAGAAAGAAGAAAATGGATGGCTGTTTCTACTATTTGATAAAAACATGTTTGGCTATGAGATAATGAATACAAAAAGGCTCATAATAATGTTCTTCACTCACACAGGACACCTCCAGGAATCATCAGGGTTTTTCTCCGGTGAAACATTTAGGAGTTCGTACAAGGATTCCACCAAGAATATCGACAACGAAGTCTGTCTACAGATATCTCCAAGTGCTCTTCCAGGAATTCTACTGAAGTTCCTCCGATGTGTCCCACAGAATTTCCACCAGGAATTTCTCTGTGGATTTCTTTCAGGCATGCATCCGGGGATTTGCTGCAGGAATTACTCTGGGGATTTGCTCAAGGATCGGGTACGTATTTCCTTTAGCAACTTTTCTATGTGGTTATCGCTCAGAAATGTCTCCGGGGATTTTCTCCAGGAATTCCTTTCAGGATTTTCTACAGAAATTTCTCTGAGGAATTGCACCAGGACTTTTTCCGGAAGTTTCGCCCTCTGGGGATTTCGTCTAGAAATTCATTGAGAAATAGCTCCGAGGATTTTTTCCAGATATTCCTTCGGAGACTTTTTCACAGAATTTATCCGAAGATTTCTTCCAGGAATATCTCTGGGGATTTGCACCAGGAACTTCTCAGGAGATATCCCTCAAGAACGCAGGATTTCTCCAGAAATTCTCTCGAAGATTTTTTCAGAGAATTCATTCGGAGATTTCATCCAGCAATTTCTCTTTGGATTTAAACCAAGAAATTCTCCGGGGGTTTATCCAGAAATTGTTCCGGCAATATCCCCAGGAACTCCTCCGGGAATTCTCTCAACGAATTTCTCAAGGAATTTTCAATAGCTATTACTTTAGATATTTTGTCTCGAAATTCTTCCGGGGATTTCCACCAGGAATTGCTCCGGAGATTTCCTCCCGAAACTCCTCCTGGGATTTCCTCCAGAAATTCCTCAGGCAATTTCATCCAGGAAATCCTCTGGAGATTTTTTCAAAGAATTCGTCCGGGGATTTCTCCCTGGGACTTCTCCGGGATTTTCTCCAGGAATTTAAAGGAGATTTCTAGTAGCAATTTGGGAATTTCATCCAGGAATTGCTCTGTGTATTTTATCCAGAAATTCTTCCGGGGATTCACTCTAGAACAGTGGTCCTCAGCCTAACTGGTTGTGCGGGCCACCACTTTGCTCTTAAAATACGACGCGGGCCACAAGATGTTAATAATATCTACTTTATAAATCCGATCAAAACAACTTGGTTAGAATTAGTGTCGACCAAAAAATTCGCATGGCACGACTCATTTAGTCGAGTTTTTCGACAGTTGTTACACAACTTGAATGGGAAACTATTGGGGTCGACCTGAAACGAGACTTGACAACACGTATCTAAGTTTCGTGCCAAAATGAACCAGCCTCTGGTTGGTCCGCCAGACAGTGTTACCAGCAATGATGATTGTACGGTAACTTTAGCACCTTCTGAGCTCAGCTTTCTTCTCTCTCCTTTTCAATTTTCAATTATGTGTACCAGTTTTCTGACACCACAAGGATCATACAAGAGAAGCCAGGTGTCACATCTTGTCTTAGGGGTCGACAGGTGATTTCTGAAATATGCATGTCTATTGCGTATGACAGTAACTAGCGATTTCAATAATCTTTCCAAATAACACTGATGTTCCTGGATTTTCAAGAGTTCATCTTTCGTGCAATGGTAAATTTAAAAAAATATTGGATTTTCGAAAATGAAACATCATGATCATAATCAATTCAATACCGATTCAAAAGAGGCGGGTGGATTATTATGTCCAATATGAGAATAGATTTGATAGACTTTGAATATTATCAACGTATTTTGATACAATAATTGTAACATTATAATAATGTCAACAATTAACCTCCATATAATAAAAAAAAACCTTAGCCACATAAAAACTATAACTTCTGCGTTATTTTGGAATTATTTTATATACCGTAAAACGGGGTAACTTTGATTGTTTTTTCGAAGAAATATTGAATATTTATGCATGCTGTTTCAAAGAATTATAATTTATATTTTTAAAACAAGTACTGGTACCCTGGCTATCGAATGCAGTTGATAGATTGCCAAAAGATTGAATTTGAATGGATATATAATTTTTCATATAATCGGAAGTCGGTTTTCTGTTTTGGGGTAACTTTGATAATGGAGAATTAATCGAACAAAATAGAATGAACTACGAACATTTGTAGGGCATTGCATACCCCTGGGCGTTTAACGTTATATGGAAATTTCTGACTTAGATTACAAAAATGGTCCCAGTTTGTGAAAATGCTTTCCGCTAAAAGATTTGAGACCGTATTCAAGTTCTATGATAACTAGGCTGTCAAAGATAAGTGGCCAACTATTCAAAACTACATCAAAAAGTGTTCATAGAACAGGTTGTTTGTAAGCGTTTCGAAAATGCTAAAATTGTGTTAATTTTTGATATCCGTATAAAAAGCCTCAAATGTTCTCGACTCAAATGAAAATAGCTCTTACATAAAGTGTGTTACTAATATTCTTTAGTTTTGCATTCGTTTTGCTTAACCGATTAACAGAAATTGTGATATTTCGTTTAGTATGTGGTGGGTTCCGCACTATCAAAGTTACCCGCATTATCAAAGATACCCCGTTTTACGGTACTTGGAAAAATTATTTTCTTACTTGATTTTTGAAAACTGCGCTACTAGAACGTTGAAAACTTTGATTTTTTGAAGAAACGATTATATAAGACATACAGAAACTCTGGGCTATCAAACAAACTCCAGAAATAAGAAATTATATCAATTTCCCTTTGTTTCTCGATAACTATTCCACTGCTGAACGCATGAAAAAGAGAAAATCTGGAAAATTATCGACTGGCTACAGATAAATATTTGCCGGATATTACAGAAGATAATTTTTCAACTTTTAAAATCACAAGATACGGGCCGCACTACTACAATATTCAAAATCACTCCGCGGGCCGCACAAAACCTTGCTGAGGGCCGCATGCGGTGGTGACCACTGCTCTAGAAGCACCTCCAAAGATTTTTCCAGGGATTTCATTAAGAAATTTCAACTGGGATTTTCTCCTTCGGGGATGTTTCGAAGAATCTTTCTCCAGAAATCCCTTCGGGTATTTTTCAGAGAATTTATCCGGAGATATTCTTTAAGAATTTCTCTGGGGATTTGCACCAGGAATTTCTCTGGGGATTTGCACCAGGAAATTCTCGGGAGATTTCTTCCAGGAATTCTTCCGGGGATTTCGTCCAGAATTTCCTTACAGAAATGCAGTGAAAGAATTCCTACGGGTTTTTAGAGATTTTTTTCCGGAGATTTCCTCCATGAAGTTCTTTGAGGATTTGCACCAGGAGTTGCTGTGGAGATTAGTTCCAGATATTCCTCCAGGTATTTAAAGGATTCCACCGAGGATATCCCCCAACATTTACCCCAGGGATTTTCAATATAATTCCTTCAGGAATTCCTCCAGCAATTTTTCCGGAGATTTCCTTCAAAAATTCCTCCGGGAATTTGCTACATGAATTCCTTAGGTTATTTCCACCAGGAGTTTCTCCGGAGATTTTCTTCACAAATTCCTCCGGTGATTTGTTAAAAGAATTCTTCCAGGGATCTCACAAGAATAAAAAGCACTTCCAAAGATTTTTTTCCAGGGATTTCATTAAGAAATTTCTCCAGGATTTTCTCACGAATTGCACCAGGAGTTGCTGTGGAGATTTAATCCAGAAATTCCTTCAGTAATTTGAAGAATTTCTCCTGGGATATCCCCCAACATTTACTACGGAAATTTTCTCCAGGAATTCCTCAGGGGATTTTCAATAGCAATTCCTCCCGGGATTTCCTTCAAGAATTCCTCCAGCAATTTTCCCGGAGATTTCCTATAGAAATTCCTCCAGGAATTTGCTACATGAATTCCTTCGCTTATTTCCACGAGGAATTTCTCCGGACCTTTTCTCCAGATATTCCAGAAATTTCCTAAGAATAATAAGCACCTCCAAAGATTTTTCCAGGAATTTCATTAAGAAATTCCAAGGGGAATTTTCTCCAAAAATTCCTTCGGGCATTTTTCAGAAAATTTATCCGGATATATTCTTTAGGAGTTTCTCTGGGGATTTGCACCAGGAATATCTCGGGAGGTTTGCTGTATTCGTACCGCAAAATCGCCTAAATTTGTTCTCTGACCATACTCCATCGAGTACGTGGCCTAAATGCTGTTGTAGTGTTTCATATGCTAGGCAATTCGAAAATGACAGAATATTTTATGAATGAGACAGAATAATGTTACCGAAAATTCTCGAATATTCTGCCAAATAGATGTTGCAGTGTTCTATAATTTATTGGCACCTTAACCACAAAATTTTGTCTTATATTTTGAGCTCCCATGAGTAGATCTCGAGCCGTGGAAGGGCCACTCATTGAGGTTTTATTATAAATAAAAAAAAAACGAATATATGATGCACATTCATCACATCCATGTTCATTATGCTATTGCATATGTTGAAATTGTTTTGGAAGCTAGGTTGGAACTGGCGAAACTTATTCTGAATCACAAATTCAAACCCAACCCTATAGTATCCTGTCAAATAGCTGTTGTAGTGCTCCACAATTTGCAATTGTTATGTAACATTCAAATATACTGTTGTAGTATTCTTAAATGGCTATTGTAGCGCTGAATGAAACTTTTCGATGAAAGCATTACTGACAGACAGCCAGATCCAATTCTTTGCACTTTTGATTCACTTCGGCAGAGGGGTTTTTGAAAGCTACAGAGTTCAAAGTTGCCCACAATATGCGTCGTACTGAAGCGCTACGTATTGCAAAGTTTCAGTCAATTCGGCCAAGAAAAACCACCCATGCCAAAGTGAATCATGGAAGTGGGTGGCAGAGCCACCCTATATGATGTTGAAACTTAATACTGAAGATCGAATAAAAACATGTTTCGAGTGCCACGAAACTAGTGGATAATTGCATAGAAGACATAGATTGACCAAGATTGCTGCCATCCTGACGATCATGTCCATGAGCATATGAACATTATGCTTCCTCGCAACCAAGCTACGAACCCGTTCTTCGATGATTCTGTATTTATTCCGCACATTGAAAAGAACTCTTTCCACGTGGATTTTAACATAAGCCACTTTTCGCGTGGTTTCAGTTACCAGCGCTAACAATTGATTACTTGTCTTCCTAAATGCAGAAATGTATATTGTTGCGTAATTATTTTATAATTCATTTTCAATTAAAAATCTACGGTGTCCCATAACCAGGGATGCCAATTCAATTTTTCAAAAATCTGGGAGATTTTGAAAATTTGTCTGGAAAAGTCTGGATTGCTTATATCGTTAATGGAGAACCTTACAAATTATTTACAAAACCTTACAAATTCATTTCAAATTTTATCTGGATCTTCCAGATTTTTGTAAAATGGTGCCTCGAAAATCTAGAATATTCCAGACAAATCTGGCAGGTTGGCAACGCTGCCCATAACTATGTCACCTTCTTGAATATACTCGAGGGATCCACAACTTTTTGTGATGTTTTTGTCGGAAGCGCGACCTCCATATCCTTGGGATACGAACATAATGAATCCTGATGATGAAATCAAATACTTGGCTGTACTGCTGTTTATATGCTCTGGCCATTGCTGGACTGCTGCAACTAGAACCGCTCTCTTTTTATTTATTTAGAAGGCATTTTTTATCGTCGTTATTGTGTGTCCGAACATATTTTTTAAATACTGAGGGCTATGTCTTTTAGAGTTATCACGATCTGGCCACCGTACAACATTATGAAATACTGTATATATATGGTATACACGGTATAAAAGAAGTATATGGACAAAGTTGTCGGGGATATTTCATACGCGATTCCCAAGACTTTTAACGTAGAGTCTTGGCGTAACTTCTGCAGAGTCATCAGCAGCACCTCATATTCGCTCATATTCAATGGTGTTGTTATATATGGCTTGGTGTTATCAAAACTTTTTGTATTGCTGCTTAGTTTCCAAGACCGGTGTAATATTTGATGTTCGAAGGATTTTCTTGGTAGGTCTGAAGACTCACTTTTGTTATGCGGATTATACTTTTAATAACCGTGGATTTTTTAAACCGGTTAGATGCAATGAAGTTTGGCACTTCATATAAGCTAGTGAACCATGATGTAGCGGCAGCACTAAAATTTATGAGTGCAGAATTTGACATTTTATTGAATGTGTCTGGAAATGGTTTAAACTGATGACATCGAGACATTGAGATATAGCTCTTTGCATGCGAAATATTGAAGTTTATAATCAGACGTTAGCCTTCCTCAAAAGGTAATTTAGATTTATTTACGAATGCAAGGTTGGTCAAACCTAACGATGGAGCCCTTGGCAGTCGGCAACTGCCGGTACACACAGGATTGTGTTGAAAACCTGTTTTCGTTGCAGAGATACCTTCATCATCTTATGAAACAGATGACAGACAGAATTGAATTCAGTCTTTGCGCAACTCTTCATTCATAGATTCTGTTCTAATCGTGCATAATTTGCTCTAACTGATATCGATTGATTGTATAGTATTAGTATATTTTATGGGCCGACTCAAAATCGATAAACCGATGATGTGTGCGTACATTATGGCGCGACATTAGGATATCGGGGGCAAATGGACCACTTCCTAACCGAACCTTCTTAATTCGACGGTCAGTGTAAAATTTGTTAGAGGAAAAATTGAGGGAGAAATTCTATCTACAGCTAGGAATTAAAACTTCATTGAGACATTACTCAGATGGAGATTGCTTTTAATGAATGATGTGGTTATAGTATAAAATACAAGATTTTTTCACTGGTTTTACTTTCAAGGTTGCACAATAGACTGATGCAAATTTTGAAGTTTTTGCTCCCCTATGCTTAAACGATGTTAATTATGATGAAAATGATCCTCCCAAAATTTGAAGTGATTCGGAAGAAATTTGGTTGTGCACACGCTATTTGAAGTTTATATGGAGATTACTATGGAAAACGCCAATCTTTTGTGTTCAGCACTCTAACACGCCATCATAATATTTTAGGTAAAAGTGAACACACTCATCCTATGTCAAAACTTCCCAGCTACAACTTTCCCGAAGACCACATTTCGATGGAACGTAAGGATTATTTGTTATTATTGATAACAAAGTCCAAATCGTGCTGAGATGATCATTCAATTAGTTTCAGAGCAACACTGCTTTTTTGCTGTAGAACATAGTAGCCTGGATTACTTTGATCTATACTTCCCGCCAGGAGCACCGCTGTTGCCTGCCGAGCAGTTGGTGAAGCATGCTACATGCAAAACAACTTTATGATGAAGAATAACAATTTATCGTGAGGTCCAATCAAAAAGTGGTCTTTGGCAAAGTTGTAGCTGGGAAATTTTCACATAAGATGAGTGTGTTCACTTTTACCTAAAATATTATGATGACGTGTTAGAGGGCTGAACACAAAAGATTGGCGTTTTCCATAGTAATCTCCATATAAACTTCAAATGGCGTGTGCACAGTCAAATTTATTCCGAATCACTTGAAACTTTGGGAGAATGCTATTTGCCATAATTAAAATCGTATAAGCATAGGGGAGCAAACATTTCAAAATTTGCATCACTCTATTGCACAATGAACCAACGCGCATTCATCGAGGACGAAAATAAATCAAAATCATTCACAGAAACTAAGCGCTACAAGCTTGTACTAACATAGATAACAATCAACCCGTGGTCTCTTTTCTAATAAACCTTCCCGGAGAATGATTTATGCTTGTTATATTTAACTCTTCTCCCATGCCACGCATTTAATACCTTTCGCAATCAGAACGAATTCGGACCAATGTCGACGGTAGACGCGGTTTCGTTACAAAGCAAACAGCCAGTGAAAGCCTCTAATTTGATTTATTCGCTGAACGAATTTGAATTTCTGCTTGCCCCTCCCATCGACACCGCTGCCTTGAACGAACGCTTGTACGTAAGCACTCAGATTGCTTGAGGTGTTCGTTCTCCCGACAGTCATCCAACCGCATCTTGAACCGACATAAATAGTTCAACACGTGCCTTGCGCCAGCAGAGCCACCTGAGGATTAATTTCCATACGGAAAAATCTAAAACGAATTTTATGTCCAAGCATCGGAACAGCTGCTGCCCCGGACATCATTATCATATTTTAGAAAAATATGAACTGAATGTTGCGCACTGACGGGGGCCTTCTCGTGGACATCAACCGAGAGGACGGAACTGTTACGACAATATTTATTCAAATTTTTATCTCTCGTGCATATGCCCAAATTCTTTTTTCCCGAATATGGTATCGTACTGCCTGCAGTCCATCCAAAGAAACGAGCTAGTGATGTTGTGCAACACATTGTGAAACACGGAATTTTATTCATGAACCACTCTCCTTCGTGGGGGGAGTTATTGCATCCTTGTGCGCCTGTTTCTTCCCTTGCGTTCCTTTCTTGTTCCGAGGATTTTGGAGGGGTAGAGGGCGCAACTAGGTGAAAGAAATGAATCTAATTATTTTAGTTCCTTTTTCTCCTTGAAGCTTATTACCGCTAAAATTTAAGAGCATTGTTCCTCTGGGGTTCTGGATGGTTTGGAAAACCAATGCACAATAGGGTATGTCTATCATTCGGTGCATTTTTCTTAATTCCTTTAATAGTATCATTTCAAACATTACATTCATATCTTATATCAAGAAGCTCTGTGTAAGAAAACAATATCATCCTAATTTGGTGAAACTAAAGCCAAAAATTGTAATGAAGTTTGATGCACATTATATGTAAGTATCGCTTATTCAATAAATTTTCAAAAAATTAGGACTTTTAAACAAATTAGGACAGTTGAACTACTTGTATAGTTATTGTATAATAACATTATACCCTTCGTTATCCACACCATAAAACTGGATAAAAATAATTTTGAAAAAAAAAAATCACGTGAGGTGGTTTATGCTTCAAATCAGTTCTAAACGCAAGATTATCAATTTTTACATGTAAAGGATAGTTGAACTGAGCAAATTTTGCTGAAATATTAAACTACAAAATAAAAATATTTCGTTACTAACGCGGATGTGTTGGTGAACCAATTTTCGGTAATCCAGTACCTGTTTCTTAAATTAGTTTGGTCCCAAATCGAACTGAGACGCGTGTTCAAACGCAAAACGAGAATGACTCGCCCGACCGTGTGCCGGCAAAAAGAAGAATGAGCGTAGAAGCGTATAGTTCTTCATTATTTTCTTATTGTTTTGTTCGGTTGTACTATGTACAAAAATATAAACAAAAACAAAAATTGATAACCTAGGGGGGTGCAACTATAGCGCGAACGTCCTGCTGGTCTGATGCACGGCAACGAACCCTGTACATCTCGATAGACTCACTAAAGCGATCTTCGAGAGTCCGTATCTCGGCCAGACGGTGGACCTCAGAATTTCTCATTCTACAAGGGGCGTTCAGGGCCATTCTCCGAATTTTGTTGAGAACCCTCTGGAGCTTTAGATGGAGTATTTTAGCGCAGCTCTCCCAGACCGGCATGCCGTACTCGATCACAGGACGAATGATTTGTTTGTAGACAGCAAGCTTGTTCATTCGAGACAGTGTCGACCTTCGGTTGATGAGGGGATACAACATTCGCAGCATCGTGCTGCATTTCGTGACCGTTTTGTCAACCTGTTCTCGATAGATCAGCTTGCTGTCCAACGTCAAACCTAGATAGTTGGCCTCGTTGGACCATTCCACCGGGTGATTTTACATTCCTCATCCGGAACAAGTTTGGTGGATTCGGAGGGGGAGAAGAGGATAACCTGGGTCTTCGCCGCGTTGATACATATCTTCCAGCTGGTGAGGTATGCAATCAAGACATCCTGGCTTCTCTTCTTTTTCTTCTTTTTTTTTCATCAACGTCCTCACTGGGACAGGGCCTCAAGGAAATCAAAGGAAGTCAAGGTAATTTCCTTCACGAAAAGATCCTGGACCGACCGGGAATCGAACCCAGCCACCTTCGGCATGGCTTTGCTTTGTAGCCGCGGACTCTAACCACTCGACTAAAGAAGGCCCCAAGACATCCAGGCCTCATTGGAGTTTTGCCGTGAGCGTTCTGATCACTCTTCCGCTGTAGACGATGGAGAATGGGAATGCGGGCATATCGGAGGTGAACAGGTTGAATAGCAGGGGCCCGAGGATACTGCCCTGGGGAACGCCGCGATGATGTCGTGCGCATCTGAAGTTGCTCCATTTAGCGAGACCCGGAATGTCCTCGATGACAGATAATTATGGACTATTTCCACCAGGTAGCTGGGAAGATTGTACTGATGAAGCTTGAACACAAGGCCATCATGCCAGACGTTGTTGAATTCTTTTTCAACATCGAGCAAAGCCATGGCAGAGGTTATGGATAACGACGTGTTCCGTCTGAGGATGTTGGTGACTCGGAACAGTTGGTGCATGGTTGATCGACCTGCGTCGAAAACCAAACTTTTCCTCGAGCAGGATGTTGTTTTGCTCAACAGAAGCAAGAAGTCGGCGATAAACTGCCCTTTCGAAAAGCTTTGACAACGCTGAGAGAAGGCTGATGGAGCGGTAGCTTTTGGGGGAGGAAGTATCTTTGTCAGATTTTCTGAGGGGGATGACTTTAGCTGTTTTCCAGGAAGACGGGAAGTAGCTAAGCCGGAGGCTCTGGTTGAAGATCACCGCGAGGTGATCGTAGAACTGGACACTCAAGTGCTTGAGTTCCAAGTTCATGATGTTATCGAAACCTGGAGCCTTCATATTTTTGGAGGATTTCAAATAGGTCGAGAGTTCGTCAGCTGTGATCTCCAACTCCTCCGAGAAGTCGGTGGGAATCTGAAGGAGGTTGTTTGCATGCTCATTAACAGTAGTTTCATGCGGACTGATGATATTGTGTCCAAGATAATTCGATCTGACGAAATGTCTACTTATTTCGGCTGCCTTCTCAGCAGGCGTTATCAAGCGATCTACGGTGCCATTTTTATCTAATGGAACCAACGGTAGAATGGGCCTAGGCTCTGTTTTTTTAAATTTTTGTAAGCTTCCAGAACGGCTGAGCACAATCTGGGAGAGCGCGAATTTTATTGGAAAAACTTTAATTTCTGAGGTCCAACATTCTAGCCTTGATAATTTTGTTCATCCGATTTACATCGGATTTTAGGGCAGACAGCCCAGTTTGGTGGTACTGCCTGCGGGTGGTTTTACGAAGTTGGATCAAATCTTTAGTAAGCCTATCGATTGGTACATTGTTGCTCACCTGACAGGTTGTGTTCTCTGGTCTGGGAGATCGCCTTTTCGATAACCTGCAGCTGCCGATCAATGTCATCAGATGTCCTGGGTCGCGCCTCGTAGTCGACGTGGGTGTCGACAGAGCCGTACCGTGGCCTCACGGCGCCCTTGGCAAACATTCCTTTGGGCGCCCCAAAGCCAATTTGGTTTTCATGATGCAAGTTTGAATGTGATTAAATTTCGAGCTAATGTTTTGAATTATTACATCACCCTGTCCCCACTTTAAATCAACTTTTATTGTTCACAATTAAAAAATGTTACATCGAGTTACATGTAGCAAAATGACCTTCATCGCATTTACCACAACTTTCCATTTGTTCATAAAATGAAAGCAAATTTAAATTAAATTAAATATAAATGTACACGTTCCAATACTATCAATACGGATCAATTCGATCAATGATTTTTTGACTACTATTTTATGAAATGATTTTCGAAACCCACATAAATATCATGTTCAGACTTAGGTATTCACTGTTGTCTTGGGTCGTGTTGAGAACTGAGTAGTCACTAGATTTTCTCAAGAACTGTTGAAGATTATTTAAAAGATGCTTTGAAAAAAATCATAAGAAAATTATTGTTTATGAGACACGTTTTGCAGAGTTGTTTCTATGAGCATTGCATTACAGAAATTCTTCTTGAATTCGCTGGATAATATATAATCTCTTAATTACAATATGCTAACTATATTTACATTTGTTTCAAAAATATATTGAAGAAGCTTCTAAAAAAATGTATGATGATTATGCTCAACAACTCCTTCCGAAAAAAATGGAAAATTAGGAATTTGTTTTATTAATTAATAAAAAGCGCTTGGAAACAAGCACAGGATTCGCTTTTTCCTTGGCAGCTGCAATTGTTCTGGAACCCCCCGCATGAAATTCTCTGAAAATGTTATTCAGATTTCTGTGAGAGTTTTTGCCTGAGTCAGATTTTTTGAATGTTTTACCCAGCTGTAAAGATGATTTTAAAAGTAATCCGCCCTAAACTCAATTATTATGTAATTATGTATGGCACTCTGACCCTGCGAAATATTCTGTGTTTTTATTTCTAGATTTTGTGAGAATTCAATTTGTAATTGTAAAATATATCTTTCAATAATAGACAATAACTTTCGTTCACGCTCAATAGAATTCTTGTTTGGTGTTGTGTTTTAAAAGGTCTTTACAAACCTCACCAAGTTATTTGAATATTTCCTTATTTCTTTTCAGTATGAACTTAAAATTGAACACCACAATCTAAATAGCCGGTAAAACTGGTTTAAGCGAAACCAGTTTAACAGTAATTTAAAATGCAGGAAAATCACTCTGATATTTGTAAAGTTATTATACAAACTCCACTTATTATACAAACTTACTTAAATTTTGAAATTAACCTGTGGGCATTACCCAAAATATGAAATAATTCCATTATTACGATAGGAATTCCTGTAGTAATTGTGAATTACGAGGCGCCTGTATTTAATTATTCTCTCTCAAAATTGACTAAATGCGTGACGCATTTTGGCGCCCCCAAAGTCTGGCGCCCTTGGCGGGTGCCAACCTGGCCAACCGCACGCTACGGCACTGGGTGTCAACACACTGCCGGAACTGGTCCCAGTTGACACGATGATGGCGATGAGTTGGAAAGTTAGTCAGCGGTGGGGATGGCCAGCGCTGACGCTGCCATCCTTGCTTCTTGGTGGACACCTGCTGATGGATCGCCAGGAACTCCGCTCGTTTTGAACGATTACGGCCGTTGCCCACGTGGTTTTAACCGCAGTTGGCACACTTCGGTTCGATACCGTCCTCCACCGGTTAGCATTTTGTCATTGCGTGCGCACCTGCACATTTGCCACAGCGGGGCTTCATGTGGCAGTACCTCGTTCTGTGGCCGAACGCGAGGCAGTTGCCGCACTGCGTCACGTCCTTCTTTTTCGGTCGGTATCGCTCCCATTCAACAATGATGTTGAAGAGCGCTCTCACCTTCAGCATGTCCGCCATGGTGATAGATACCTTCTCCAGGTAGGGCAGGTAGAGGATGTCCCGATGCCTTGCTCCTTCCACTCATCGGATGGGGTAAGAGGGGGGCAACCTTCATCCCCATCCTTCATCCTTCATCATTTCGCGCGCGCTTCGGCACACTTGTTTGTCCATTGTCGGCCAGCGGAGCAGGGTTCGAGGCGGGATCCGCCTTCTGCTTACGATTGCGACCCATTGCAAATACTATGGGCCGCGGATGGTCTGCTGTCGCTTGCTGCAGGGAGGCTTTTTCGCTAGCCACACCAAGGAGGTATGATAGTGCCGGGGAGCAGTCATGGGAACGTGAAATTGCGAAAAAGCGTTAAGGGCACTTCGCACACGAAAAACGAACTTCTAAGAGCGAACGAATCGATGAGAACACGTCCGAACAGAACGGCAGTCAGAATCAGAAACAATACAGATTGAAACAATTAATAAGTGTTAATATTTTTCTCTACAGCCGTAACAGCCAACCGGCCACGCCTCCACCCCCGGATGGCTTGACGCAAATCATGAACCAACTGACATCTCTAGTCACCGCGATGTAAAAGATGATCATACAGATGATGCAGTTCTTTGTCTGTTGCAACATTCACCCTCAAGTTGCTTAATTGGAACGCCCACTCCGTGGCGAAAAAGCAGCTGGAAGTCATGGACTTTCTGCAAAAAACACCAGTTCAACACGAGTTCAAGATCCTGCCGGACTTTCGTCTTTCCACCATTGAAGCCATCGGCGTCGAGCTGGCTTCCCCCGACGGCCCGGTCATCTGTACTGTATAGCCGCCTACTGCCCTGCACAGTGCAGAGATCCAGATGGCTCTTCCGTGCGCCTGAAAAACGACATCCAAAGGCTGACCCACTGCCCGAGCAAAGTCGGATAACTGGATGATATCAAATTGATAACAACTTTTATTATCGATGTTATCATTTTGATATTATGTTATCAATGATAACCGAATGATAACAAAATTTGTTATCATTGTATCAACGACAGACATTTTTGATAACGGGTTGATAGCAAAACATGTTATCAGACATTTTTTATAACATTTTTGTAAAGCGTGTGTTATTAAACAAAGATGACTTTTCGCCATAAAAAAATCTGTAAAATTATTTGGAGCGGTCATTAAATCCAAAACGCTCATCTCTCAATTTTTTTCCCTGATGTATGACCATAAAATTCAAAATTATATGATGATGCAAATTTAGTTAACAACTTGATCTAAATGAAAACATAATTTACAATTACTTTGTTATACAACAAACATATTTGAGTTCTCATTTTTGTTATGTTGGCTGTTAATTCAGCCAAGCTGATAACAAAATCAATTATCAAATGATGATAACCAGGTAACAAGATTTGCTATCATTTAGCTATTCAACTTTGCTCGGGTGGAGTAGCAACTTCATCATCGCCGGTGATCTGAATGCCCGTCATAGCCTGTGGGGCAACATCCGGAACAACAAGAACGGCACGATGCTGGCTGAGGACCTCCAAGCCTTCTGGCGACTCATGAAAGCCTTAAAAGCCAAGCCCAAACCCATCCACTAACCAGTGACGAGAAGGTCCATCTGACCTCTGGGGAGAAAGCCAATTCTCTCTCTAAGCATTTTCTGGCTTCCCACAACCTGGGTCGCGACACTGTCAGCCCGATGGAAGCGTCGGTATTTGATAGTATTTTTCAACTCGCTAACTCACCAAGTGAACTCACCGTGCAAGCTGCAGATCTCGCTGGACGAACTCACCTCAGCGGTTAAATCTTTGAGGAACATGAAAGCCCCTGGATTTGATGGTGTCTTTAACATCGTCCTTAAACACCAAAAGCCCTGCGGCTTCTTGTAAGCATTTTCATCCGTTGCCTTGCGATTGGATACTTCCCATCTGCTTGGAAGCGATCCAAAGTGGTAGCCATTGCCAAGCCAGGTAAGACCCCTCCTGCCCTTCGAGCTACAAGCCGATCAGTCTGCCGAGGTCACTCGACGGTCCATCAGCTCCAAAGAGTAGCGAATTCCATCAACCAATCGAAAGCGATCTCGAAGACGATAGTCATGGCTCTGCTCGGCGTCGAAAAGGCTTTCGACAATGTGTGACAATGAGTCCACAAACTCATCCAGTACAACTTTCCGGGGTACCTGGTGAAGATAATTTCCGGCTATCTTGAGGGAAGAACATCGCAGGTCTGTGTAGGCAGTGCACTCTCAGATCCCTATCCGATTCCCGCCGGAGTCCCCCAAGGTACCATTCTGAGACCCCTGAAGTACAACCTGTACACGGCAGACTTTCCTTTGCTCCCAAGAAGAGGCTCCTTGTCGCTATTTGCAGACGACTCTGCGATTACCTACTCAGGACGTGTCATACATGTCAATGCACATTGGTCCCAAAGACAAATCTAGGACGACAAAAATGATTGCGCCTAAACCGTCAATTTTAGATATATGGTGTCTTCGGCAAAGTTTCTCCATATTTTTCAGACATTTTTTTCAGTGATGTGAAATTAGGGTGGCCCACATGATTTACGAGATCTGCACATACACTTTTTTGCTGACGCATTTAGGCCGAACAACCAATTTGGAGCAACTTTGCCGAAGAACCCAAATTTCTATCTCTTATGGTTCACGAGTTATGTTTTTTTTTTTAACAAAAAAGTTAGGTTGGTACTGAAAAATCATTTTTTTTCCTAATAACTTTTTATACGATAATTTCTCGATAATTTGTTCCGAGCGCTTTTAGAACTTTTGATTGCGCGACTTTTTGCTATATTTCTATGAGAGGATATCACGGGAAGTAAGGTTTTGGTAATTTGAAGGAAAGCTTTAAAGTATACGTTTTGTTATCGTTTAGGGTTGATAATATAATAAACTGGACCGGTATTGAACGCATGACCTTTTGCTTAGTAAGCCGAAGCGGTAGCAATTTATAACCGACCACGTCATAGGTTAGCTGGACAAACTTTATGTCGCGTGAAATGACAAGACTTCGTTTACTGTTAAAACTGCTTCAGCAATTAACTTTCCTACCCCTAACTCCTTAAATTTCGCTTACTCTTATATCAATACATGTATATTCAATTTTGAATGACTTTACATACAGTTATTTCGGTTGTTCCAGCAAATATATCTTTTATTCGCTTTCTTTACCATATAAAATTCGGTTTAAGGTGAATATATCTTGAAGCGTTAATTTCTTATGAAAACTTTGTATGAAACACTTTCAGAACATTCAATTTTACACATTTTTGTTGAAGGCACCAAAGAGCTATCTCGATTATTTTTCAAGTTATGGACAATTTTCGTTAAAAACATATTATTTTCAAAACTTTGTCAATCTATTCAAACAAAACACGTCCTCACAGGTTTTTCACCATGAACAGAGAAAGAAATAATCTTTCTAATGGCGACAAAAGATTGAAAATCCGTTTGCGACTTTCGGAGATACTGGCATTTGAAAACAACCATTTTTTTGAAGAAAATTTCTGATAACTCTGTAACCATAGGAGATAGAACAGTAGTTTCTTCGGCAAAAAGTTGCGCAATCAAATGTTATAAAAGTGCTCGGAACAAAGTTTTTGCAAAAAATTATCGTATAAAAAGTTATCGAGAAAAAACTGATTTTTCAGTACCACCCTAATTTTTTTGTTAAAAAAAATCATAACTAGTGAACCATTAGAGATAGAAATTTGGGTTCTTCGGCAAAGTTGCTCCAAATCGGTTGTCGAGGGAGTCAGGCGTGGATTAAAAGTGTAACCGGTTTTGTTAGCAAGTATGTATTGCAGCGCTTCAAACTATAAAACAAATTAGGGTAAGTATACATGTTGCAGGTAAGATTAAATTCACTTACAATTCGGTGACTTTTCTCTCTTCACGTCCTTTGGCCGAATCTAAGTTGTTTCGACGGTCTACGACCTAAATTATTAATTTAGTTTTTTCTTTTAATTCTATTTCTATTATTTGCTTACTTCTTTTCTCTTTTCAGGATTAGCGGAATTTGCGGACGGACCTAGGGATTAGCAAACATCACCTGATCTATGGACTGTGAACAGGCATTATAATCTACTACGCACTAGGTTTCTCAGCCTAACCTCACTTCACAGAGTTGGATTCTCGGACCGGTGATTCCGGGCGAACTTGTCTCAGGACCAATTAGCAGTCCCTTTATAATAAATTGGCACAACTTTTTCACTTTAACTAGTTTAATAAATTCACTCAATTAAATTTTCACTGCCTGAATATATTCACTTTACTGAAGCTATCTTATTTGCAACTACGCACGTTTAGCACTGACTTCGAAATGGACGACCGGAAGCAGCATCTGACGGTTCGTCCCCTCCGTAGTGGCATCTGTCACTCGTGATATAGCGGCGCTTTGACAGCTGTCGCCTGCCCTTCAGCATTGTTGATTGGCAGTGTTTCCAGCTTGCCGACTCTGTGTAGGCCTAAATGCATCAGCAAGAAAGTGTATGTGCTGATCTCGTGAACCAAGTGGGCCACCCTAATTTCACATCACTGAAAAAAATGTCTGAAAAATATATAGAAACTTTGCCGAAGACACCATTTATATTAAATTGATGGTTTAGGCGCAATCATTTTTGTCTTCCTAGATATGGCTTTGGGACCAATGTGCAATAGTTGCAAAACCCAAACCATAGTATCTCCACACCGAAACTCCGAGCGACTCAAACCGCAATCAAAAATCCGCATCCAAAATGCGGAAATCGAGTGGTCCCCTGAGGTTCACTACATTGGACTGATGCTCGACAGCAAGTTCCTGTATCGCTCCCATGTCGAAGACCGAGTAACGAAAGGAATCACCGTGATGAAGTCCCTATATCCCATCATCAACCGTGGCTCAAAAATGTCTGTCAGCAATAAGCTGGCGGTGTTCAAGCTCATCGTAGCCCCCATGCTGGAATATGGGTGCCCAGTTTGGCGAGGATGTGCGAAAACCTACAGGAAGAAACTGCAGGCACTCCATAACAAGTTCCTCAAAATGATTTTAAATCTACCAACACGCACGCGCATCACCGAGTTGCATCGGCTAACCATGGCACAATGGAGCAGCGAATGGCACACTGAACGTCATAGAATTAAAGCACAAAACTGCGAATTCGAGTTCATCCGAAATCTGTACCCATTTTTGTAAATAGTAGATTAAAGTAGTTACCTAGGTAGCATATTTAAATGATTAAAACCAAAAGCGTACCTAATGTAAATCAGGCATAAGCCATCTCACAACAGCAATTTTCATAACCAAATAAGTAAAACTAAAGACTGAATAACTTTTAAAGTTGTAACACTTGACTTGTAAACGAATTGTAAAACGAACTAAACTGAGAAAATTAAATAAAAAAAAAATGATTGCTTGCATAGTTTATTCTGCACGCGTAGGGCGCGTACAATGTTGCTAACCAAATATTAATAACAGCCACCCTAAATTTTGATTTACCAAATAAGATATAAGAAATGAATGTATTGTTTGGAATGATACTAACAAAGAATTAAAAAAAAAAAACCTGAATTAAATTTCAACTTAAAGTGGGCCACGTTATTATTGAGCTTTCGGTGGTACTTCAGCAGAAAATAAAAAAAAAAATGAATATCTCCATTTGGATGTTTATTTTTTATAATTACAATACTATGTTTTTTTTACAACGTAGACATTTTCCTCTCGCACTACCTAACCACTTGTAAAACTAGCTTCTGCATTGATTTAATTTATCCCCATACGCCCTGCCAAAAATAATCATTTCACATGATTACGCATCGTAAACATTTATATTACGAGAGGCCTCATAACATAATTAGCAGAGAAAGCCAGCCAGTAATCAGTCCTCTCGATGTTATCAAGCCCTCGAAAATTAGAGACATTTTTATTGGCTTTCACATATATGTTCAACACAGCCACTCAATCCAACCCACAGTAGTAGACGGTCTATTAGATTTCTTATTTACGACCCGCTCTCGAAATCTCCGATAAATTTTATTACTTTTTCGCATCGGACTCGTGCTTCCTCGTCGTCATCATCATCGAGAGATAATTTCCCTAGAACCGTCCGATCCTTTCATCGCTTCAGTTATCATCGGATAAATAATCACTTTGGTAATTAGAGGGAAAGTTCTTTTTTGCTGCCCGGTTTGTCGTTTGTGCCGATTGTGTCACAGCGCTTCTTCCTTATTCCGGTATCCACGTGGCAACACAGCGCCACGCGGTGCTCCCTGGACCAGTACTATCAGAAAATTGTTTCTTCAAACTACAATAAAAATTTAACTTTCAAAAATCACATTGGAGGCATTCAAGCCAAATAAATATGTAAAATTCCCTTATTTATATAAAATCAACACTTTGTCTTAAGAACAAGCTTTTGATCTTCAAACAAATTTTCAGACCAGCCATGTTTATATTAATAATTTTAGACAAACATTTAAGCTACCGCCATGCGGGGTGACATTGGGCCTAGGGGGTGACTTTGACCGCCTCTTTCGATGCATCTCATGGCTAGTAGGAACGTCAAAAAACTAATCTATTATTATCTATTGGCTATTTATAACGTATTGTTGAAACTTGGCACATGGTTTTTATTTTTATGGCATTAGCTTGCTGTAAAAATATTGGCCCAAAGTTACCCTTATGGCCCAATGTCACCCCGCACGACGGTATCTCTATTGCCACGAATAATGTGTTATATTTTAGGTTAAGTTAGGTTAAGCTAATTGAAAGCGTTTTTTACTCTTATAAGCAGGGTAAAGATAGTCACCTGAAAAATATCGTAACTGCTACGGCATAAGAAATGTAATATGTTGTTAACAAAATGTTAAAAAATGCTCAATTTAGTTTTACCGAAATAGGATGATAGTGTTTGAATGTAATGTTAAAAATGATAATAATAAATGAATTAAAAAAATCAGGTAATTTTGAGAAATCTCCATAGCATGTTATTACGATCAGTCTGTGAACACAGTGTATTTAGATATAACTGATTTCATAAAATTTTCAGAACATATGCCATACGATTTTGTTGAAATTTTGTCCAGACATGCACTTCAGCTATAGGAACCGACCAGCGAGCACAGATTCGATGAAGATATTTTTCTGATAGTAAATTCTGAGGAGCACCGCGTGCGACTGAGATATTGAGCGAATCTCCACACTCCATCGGGAAATTTATTGGATTTGCAGATTATGGCCCACTCTCCCGGTTGGCTCTGCTGTGTTCCGGACAACAGCCATAACAGACACAAACGAACAAGTAGCAGCGCACCCCGAAAAACTTTACATCATTTTAATTAGCTTTCCCCTCTGGACCACCCGGCTTCGGAGAGTCACCCTGGAGACATTGCGCTCGAACGCCCACGACACAAGCTAACGACGGGTACTTCATTTGTTCCTCCGGTTGTCGGTCGCCATAGGTATGAAACCGGAAAATTGTGCTCCCAGACTCTTTTGGCTTGGCGTTACTGTTACTACTGCTACTGTTTGGAGGTCCCTTTTTCATGCCCAGCAGCCAGCGTATGAATGCATGAAATTAAACGAGAAACCATTCCGGCCACACACTAGAACGACTATCATCGGGATGATGTGTAGCTTTTTGGGGACTTCAGTTGGCGTTGGAGGAGGGGTCCTCGTCTGAAGGCGTCGTTCCGTTCCGTTGATTGCGTCACACAGTGACTGGAAACACCGAGAAACCGCTACTACACAGGTCATGTGGAATGGTTCACTATCGTTACCTAGAGCGTGCCTAGGTTGGGACCGCATCAACCTATTCGATATCATAATTGATCCTGGGCAACCTTGGTATTGTTGAAGATCATTATCTCTATTCTCGATTCTGTCCCACGCTCGTTTAATCGATATGCACTTGATCCGCCCAACTTGCTCGTAGTGCTCTACACCTTGTTGTACGAACCGGATCAGCAGCGAACACTATCTTTGCCGGGTTGCTGTCCGGCATTCTTGCAACATGTCCTTGCAACTTTTGCCTTTTTCTGGATACTGGGTTCGTTGTAGAGTTGGGTGAACTCGTGGTTCATCTTTCGCCACCACACATCGTTTTCCTGCACACCGCTAAAGGTCGTCCTAAACACCTGACATTGCGCAGCTAACGTTATTATCAGCCGTCAGCAAGCATCCAAAGTAGTCGAACTCGTCGACCACCTCAAACTGCTTTCTAGACGAGACTTGTCGCGCTCGGCTCCACCTACTAGCATAGTATATTTGTCTTGAACGAATTCATCACCAGTCCTACTTTTGGTGCCTAGCGTTTCAGGTGAGTGTACAGGTAGATGGCAGGCCAAATGTTTCAAATGATCGGCCGACAATGTCTATATCATCCGCAAAGCAAATAAATTGACTGGATCTTGTGAAAATCCTACCCAGGTTCTCCGCATAACACCTTTAAGCACAATATTGAACAACAGACATGAATATCCATCACTTTGTAGCAGTCCCAGGTGAAATCCAAACGAACTGGATTGTTGGCCTGAAACCTTCACACAGTTTTCCACACCTTTCATCGCTCTTATAAGTCTCGTGAGCTTCTCGGGAAAGCTGTTCTCGTCCATGATTTTCCATAGCTCTACGCGGTCTATATTATCTTATGCCGCCTTGGAATCGATAAAAAGGGAATGGATGCGATGGGACCTAGTATTCATGATTATTTTTTGCGAGATTTGCCGCACGGTAAAGATTTTGTCCGTTGTCGATCGGTCGTCAACGAATCCGGTTTGATAACTTTGCACGCAATCCTTTACTACAGTTGACAGACGACTGAAGATGATCTGAGATGACACGTTCACACAATTTAACTTTATGCTTTTCTTATAGATGGGGCATATTACCGTTTCCTTTCACTACTCCAGTAGCTGTTATGTTTCCAGATTGTGCTTATCAGCCGGTGCATACAAATGGGCAGCATCTCCTCTGACGAAGGCATTTCCTTCGTTGTTTCGACCTTCATTGCTTGCGCTCTCAGCACCATTCAAGTTTATTTATTTATTTATTTATTTATTTCATGTCGTCAATCAGAAGTAGACCATTTTGTTACAATTTTACACTTAATATTATATAGTTTGAAAACGTTATTTTCTTAAGTACTCGACGAAGTACTGCTTCCACCTTTCGATGACCTCACGTTCGTTCGTCAAGATGCTCCCATCCTGATCCCGAAACATCTCAGCTCGCGGTACGAAGTCATTGCAAGATGCGTCGTGTTTCTGATAGAACTTCCGTGTTTCTTGAGACCGGTACAGCTTTAGCCGCACTAGATCTTACCGGGATGGCTATCGGTACCGTACAATGTTGATGACGGAGTGTTTGGGCGCAGTTTGATCATTACCTGATAGTGGTCGTAGGCCGTTTCCATTCGTCTACCGGGGAGCGCTGACCTTTCCAATAGTTGGTTTGAATTCCTGTTATGTTGATATTGACGTCGTGACTCGGGCAGCTGTCCTACTAGCATTCGAGCTGCGCGTAAAAAGATCTTTACCATCATCAGCGCATAGCGAGGGTTGTGCACGTGTATAATGCTGAAGTTGGAAGAACAGCCCTTGGATTCTCAACATGCACATTCTCTCATTGATCGGCCACCACTCGATCACACGTCTCTGCATATCATCCATCACTATAATAGCTGTTAACAGCTTGTGTGTGTTATTGTACCTCTGGTTGATGGTATGGTTAGCTCTAAGGTTTCTCACAATTGATCCCTTCAACACACATCCTGCAACTGCCGAATCCGCGATCCTTGAGCTCATCAGCGAGTATGTGTGTGCTCCCGATGAAGTTGAGAGAATTGCAATTCCACTTAACGAGATACCAATAATCTAATCCCTCTGACTCTGGGTGCCGAATCTATTGAGATACATTCTGAAACATCCATGACTGTTCCAGACAAGCAGAATGTAAATATAACGAAATTACCTTTTGCGATGCTTATATGGGCGAAGATTCCGTATAAAATGTCGTCAAAAGGCCTTATGCGTACAAAAGTGGAGGCGATATATGTGCATAATTTACATGATGAAAACTGACATACAATGCGAGTACACAGATTTAGTTACGATTTGATCTGTAACCTTTTTTTCGGGATCGGGATGAACCACTGCGACCAGTTTTCTTTGATCTTTTGTGGTATACCCGTGTCCTTTGTTTAGTGCATGTCGTTCTACTCCATTACTATTGAGAAATAATGAAGTAGTCGTTTTTTATACAAATATCATTCTTTACCATTTTGCGTAGAGCCTCTTCAGAAAAAGATACCGCTATTTATACCTTTTGAAGAAAACAGTTTGTCACCATTAAACTCTCAAAAGCGCGCCCCTTAATCAGGTTCGGCCACTAAGCTGGTTGAATGATACTGATTTTGACCATGCATCGGTACTCTAGTGTATCAAATTATTGCTTCTACTCATAAGGTACAAAGTCGTTTTTTGAAACTGTGAACAGGTTTCATCCCATGAAACATTTAGATTCCTTGAAACAAAAAGCTTATTTTAGAAGTTAAGAGGTCTGCTACTCCTCTGATTCGGAATCGTTTCCCTCCTAGATATCGAAAGATAAACTCGGAAGGAAATTGTCTCATGAGTTGAAACCAACCTCAGATGCTGATTGAGCCATTTTTTTCACTTCGACCTCCTCATTATCTAGGACAAACAGGTGGGTCTTAGTGCCTTGCTACTCTCTTATACTCTTCCGACCCTAACTTATAAGTATTCACAAGAACAAATACAACAAGAGTACAATATGGTAGATCTTACCCCGTAACGCACCTCGAAAAGGTGATCTACCCGCGTTACGGGCATCTGTAACCTTATACGACTTAGTATATGATAACAAAGTTGATTTGACAGCTGTTACGGATCGATTCGACTTCCTTTGTACGTTTATACGGAACAAAACAAAATGCACTGATGAACTCAGAAAATAGCGTACAATGTGAGAAATTTCATCAATCAAACGATTTCATTCACTCTGTTATGCGGGTGTGATATTATTCACATAAGTAAACAACTCTTTACGTAAATTGTTATGCGACTTCTGGTTGTCTGGGATGTCAGGTAGAAGATCACCTCTCCATGCATCCAATTTATCAAGGTCAAAAAGTTTGAGATGAGCCGGTGGGTCCATATTCCTTTCTCCGCGCAGTCCCACTCATGCTGCCATCTCGTTATAGATCCGACTTTGGCCATCTTCCGTACGTTTCTGACGTCTCCTCGTTGGTAGCACTCGATATCCTCCGCTTAAGTGATGCAAATGGGGATCATACTGGCTATAACGCATACAGAATCTGACGATATCGTTCTATACGCACTTGCGAGTCGCATTGCCACCACCCGAAACGCTTTGTTTAGCTTTTCGCGGTTCCGCTTTGTTTCTAGTGCCCTGTCCCAAGCAGGAGCTCCTTACCCCAGTATCCATGACGAGACGTTAGATAGTAGACGCCTCGTACTGCTGCTTGGGCCGCCTAGGTTTGGCGGTCATTGCCTTCTCGAACTTTTCGCATGCGTAATCAACGTGGCTGTTAAAATTCAGCCGAACTTCGATCATTACTCCCAGGTGCTTCAACACGTGCTTCGGTGCTATCACATACCTTCCAACGGTGAGCTCCATCTGCTGAACTGCATTGCAGTTGCTGACTAGCAGTACCACTAGTAACATTTTGTGGTGAGCTATCTGCAGTTCGACTCCGCTCATCCAGTTTCCGTCACTGACATCTCCACTTCTTCCAGCGTCTCGCCCATTACCGTTAGTGGCACATCATTCGCAAAACCAACTATCTACACCTTCTTGCGTAGCCTCAGTGTCAAAACTCCGTCGTACATCCCGTTCGAAAAAGTTGAACTGAGAATGGAACCTTAAGGGACGTCCGCTGTCACTTGCATTGACTTCTGTCATCCATTTGTTTCGTACACCAGGATTCTGCTCTGGAAGTAGCTCTTTAGGACCTTGCACAGATAGTTGAGAACCTGCATTCTGTGCAGTGAGGCTGGCGCTGTTGAATGCGTTTTTCACATCTATAGTGACCAGGACACAGTATCGATCTCCTCTTCGCTTCTGTTTCGTCGCCTTTTCAGCACACTCGAGTACTGCTCGAATTGCGTCTACTGTCGATAAGCTTTTGCGGATTGCAAACTACAGTCACCCCACAGTTATGGATAGCACACAGATATAGATCAGAGTTGGACTAAAACGGGAATATCTCATCAAATACAGGTGCAATTTCGCAGAATATATATCACCTACGTGAACCATATATCTGTACAGCATCACAATCAACCATAATATGCTTAAGTATGTTATTTCCGTCCGTAGACAATAAAATGTCAACTGTATTCCCAGAAGAGGGATTCCACGGAGGCATGCAAGTCGATTCTGATCGACCATTTCAAAAATATCTGAAACTTTGCACAGTTTTTCAGTTCCATCTAAATCGTCATTTTCCGATATCAAATCTTCAAGTTGAGTCACGACTAACTTTTCAAAAGGGTGTATGTGAAAATGGTTCAAAAATATTCAAAAAGCTGCACAGCAAAAACGGTTCGTTCGATTGTTAGACAACTAAAGAAACAAAGTTAGACAACTAAATAAAGATTCCAAAAAAAATACACACAGTAAAAAAAAAATTTTTTTTGCATTAAAAAACATCATTTTTGTCACAAAAACTCAAATATCTCAAAACCCTATCGGAATACCAACGTAATTTTTTGAGGGAAAACGGTCCATTATATTAGCTATCTACCATAAAAATTTGGTGATGGTAAGCCAATAAACAAAAAAGTTATGACATTTCAAATATTTCACAAATTTGACACTTAGTGAAAAAAACATTTTTTTTTCATTGTTAATTTTTTTTAGGACCGCAGTTTGTTGCTGAATTTTTTGTTAAGGGTACCACATGAGGTTAACAAGTTGTTTTCATGATATTTTATTTAATTATTCATAACTATTATAGCATCTATTAGAAAGTTAGACGCGATCCAGTGTTGTGATCTAAAGTCTTGATAGTGTCATATTTTTTATTGTACGTAACTGAAGAAAAATTCTCTCAATAGTGTTGAAACCTTTTGATAAAAGAAATCTATAAGAAATCTAATATTGAAGACAAAAGCTACAAAAAAAGTTTTCTATACAGGTATACGACTAGTTTACCTGCAAAAAGTTTACCTCGTAGAGAACAAGGCGGGTCTATACCCAGGTGATCTAGTATACGTAAAGCAGGTCGGTTTTCTCGGCGCTGGTTTTCTCCACAAAGTTAAAATCTGATTACACCTGGGTATAGACCCGCCTTGGTAGAGAATAGACTTTGTTAATCATATTTGGGAGAAAGCGAGTAACTTCAACAACATCAAAAACATGATAGGTACATACCATGAACATACTCACGAAAAAGCTAAAAATATACTACCACTATGGTTATTTAATTGTAAAATTTTTCTTCAGTCAAGCAAACGACACCAAACTAGTCAGTAAAAACTTAAAAGTGATTTTGTTTATTAAAATCTAACGAGCAACATGAGTAGTCGCTTTCTCAACTGTTGCAGGCCGTTTGCAGAAAAAAAGTGTTCGAAAGAGCTACGAAATCTCACCGAAAGCACCATAGATAAACTGAAAGCGGCTGGTTATGCTCCAATGTCTACATTGAATACAAATTTACGCATTTGTACGTCCTGCCGTTTAACGTTGACAAACGGGCAATCTGTACATCATCGGTGGATCAGGTTGCAGGAAGTTCGAAAACAACAACAACTGAGGAATTACTAGATGCACCGACAACAACTGAGGAGTTACCAGAAGTACCAAGTGCAGATAGTCTTGCCACGGTACCATCAGCGACATCTGTTTCAACAAATCAATCAGAAGATGAGTGCATCCAGAAGGTCAACATCGAACGCTTCAACGAAGGGATAGCTGGAATAAAAGTGACTCCGATTAAATGGACGAAGATGGGTTACGTCAATTATCCCGAGAAAAAATACCGTGAAATCAACGAAGCTGTACGAAGAAACCTCTTCAAATTAGGACCTGAGGATGTGGAAAATACAGACTACGATGAGGTAATTATGAATATGAAGGAAAGGTTCTCGAATCTAGCCACGACAAGGAAAGAAAAATTATTGATTTTGTCGATGCTGTATTTTGAAGACGATGAAGTAAGTAGAGCTATGCCTGGCCAACAAGATTATGTATCTGTAAAAAAAGATGGAAAGCGTCAAGCAATCCAAAAACGATTAATGATGACTACTTTGAAAGAAGCGTATACACGCTTCAAGGAAATTAACGAAAATATTAAGGTAGGTTTTTCCTCATTTGCAAGCCTTCGTCCAAGGCAATGCAAGCTTCTATCCAATTCAGGAACACATAATGTTTGTGTGTGCACAACACACGAAAATATTAACCTAATCTTACATAGTTTGAAAAGAATCAATTTATCAAAGGATATTAAAATGTTAACTGGTAGTCTTTTGTGTGAAAATACAACATCAAATTGCTATCTACGATCTTGTTCGGATTGTCCAGATTCTTCATCATTGGAAAATACTTTATTCGCTGAGTTTGAAGAAAATTATATTGATCAGTTATCATTTGAGCAATGGGTGACCACGGATAGGTGTGACCTAGAAACTATTGTAAAACCTGTAGATGAGTTTGTGTCATTTTTTTGCTTGAAATTAGAAAGTTTAATTCCTCACGACTTTATTAAAACAGAGCAATCCCGCTTTTTAAAAAATACAAAAAATACATTACAAGATGGTGAATTTTTAGTCATTTGTGATTTTTCTGAAAACTATAGCTTTGTATTGCAAGATGAAGTGCAGTCCCATCACTGGAACGTACAACAAGCTACAATTCATCCATTCGTTATTTATTTCAATGGAAGTACACAAATTGAACATTTTAGTTTTATTGTAATTTCCGAAGATTTAAGACACGACTCAGTATCTGTAAATTTGTTCATTGCCAAAATGATTAACTTTTTACGCGTTGATAAGGGTAAAGAAATCAGAAAGATATATTTCATGTCTGATGGAGCAGCATCGCAGTACAAAAACCGTTAGAATTTTTCGAGCCTATGTCAATTTAAATCAAAGTACGGAATTGATGCAGAATGGCATTTCTTTGCTACGTCACATGGCAAAGGTCCTTGTGATGCTATTGAAGGAACCATAAAGCGCATGGCCACAAGAGCAAGTTTAGCCGAAGAACGTGAGCATGCAATTAAAACTGCAAAAGAACTATTTGATTGAGGGAATCGCAGAAAAGAAGAAGATTTAACAAAATTATCATTTTGTTTTACTACTACTGAAGAGTACGAATTAACGGCATCAGAGCTCAGCGAGCAATATAATAACGCGAAAACGATCCAAGGAACCCAAAAATTTCACTGTTTCATTCCATTGTCAGAAAATAAAATTAAAGCAAAACTATACTCGAACTGTACTGATAAAATAGAATTATTAGTAGTAGAACGCTAATAGCGTAGTTGTCACAAAACTGATTTCAATTTTTATTACCTTAAATTATGGTTTTTTATTGTTTGTTCTATACCATGATGTTGTTTTGGTTCTTAAAATTAATCTGACACTTTGAAGCCCGGTACTCACGCTGTCAGTTCGTGGCAAACTAGATGTTGGTAACACGAACAGCAGCGACATTAGCATTCTTAGGTTTATGCTTCTTCTACTGATAATGATGCAAAAGTGTTCGATATTGTAAAAAAATTGAATAACAATAAATAAATAAATAAGTATTAATAAAATGTTTTCATGATCTCATAACGCATACCCAAATCCAAAACTTTTAAAGTTTATATATAACATTTAGAAACTCATCGATCATACTCTAAAAAAATATATCCTGGTAAAAAAAAAAAAAATATTTTCGTGTAATCTGTTAATTCATTTTAATTTATACATATATACATATACATATAATATTTATACATATACATAATATTTATACATATAATATACATAATACTAATGAATACATGAAAACGACTTGTTTAATTCACGCAAGGCCCTTAACAATAAAATCAGCAACAAACTGCGGTTCCCGTAATAATTTACACCGAAAAAAACCATTTTTTTTCTACTAAATGTGAAAATTGTGACATGTTTGAAATGTCATAACTTTTTTGTTTATTGGCTTACCATCACCAAATTTTTATGGTAGATAGCTAATATAATGGACCGTTTTCCCTCAAAAAATTACGTTGGTATTCCGATAGGGTTTTGAGATATTTGAGTTTTTGTGTCAAAAATTATGTTTTTTAATGCAAAAAAAATTTTTTTTTTACTGTGTGTATTTTTTTTGGAATCTTTATTTAGTTGTCTAACTTTGTTTCTTTAGTTGTCTAACAATCGAACAAACCGTTTTTGCTGTGCAGCTTTTTGAATATTTTTGAACCATTTTCACATACACCCTTTTGAAAAGTTAGTCGTGACTCAACTTGAAGATTTGATATCGGAAAATGACGATTTAGATGGAACTGGAAAACTGTGCAAAGTTTCAGCTCAATAGAAAAAAATGAATTAAAAAATTTACCAAATTTTGGTGCTGTTGCTTGGAATCACTCAGAAGCGTTGATTCATAACTGTGGGGCACTGAAGGTGATTATAAAACAAAGCCAAACTTTGAATTTTCAAGTGCACAAGATGATAGAATCTGACAACAGTTCGCGTTGAAAACCAATCAAATTGCTTGATTGCTGGTGGTGACCAATGGGATAGATTTTCAACGTAGAACGCTGTTTGGTTCTCAAGTCTTGTGTTATTGAAAATTTGAGGTGTGACTTCGTTCTATAATCTAGGGTAACTGGGGGTAAAACGCGCCCTCTAAGGAAGGAAGCGTGTTTAGCTATGAAGAACGTTATTATTAGCTATTTTTTTTCATTATCTCATAGACAAACAGGTTTTCTATCAAATAGTAGAAACTGCCATCCATTTTCCTTTTTCTGGAGTTAATAAATCAATTTTTACAAAATGCTTGCTTATCTGCAATTTTATTTTTTGCGGGGTAAAACGCGCCACCTGATCTCGGCGTTAGTCGTTCGCGCGCACGCATGCGCAATCAAGCTTGCAAATACGTTGCATACATAAGGGCGTTTGATCAGGTGTTATTGTTCGATTATAGTATACATGCTGATTCGAAAAAAAATACATTTGTAAGGTTTTGGCACGTAACTACAGCTTGGCATTATGTTTGCTGGAATTTCAATTCAAACGGCTGTTTAGGTGTTATGAAATAGGTGTGGCCGTTTTGCCCCACGAGTTGATTAAAGTTTAAGTCCTTCAATACGCTTTTTAAGGTTGAGTTGAACACTTTTTTTGCATGCAATACAAACTATAGGAGTGCACAAGTCGATTCTCGGTGATAGTTTCAAAAGTTTCGTTGTTTATCGGCCTGAAAAATGGCCTAGAAAATAACACAAAATTACAACGAAAACAGCGAAAAACGTTTTTTCGAATTTTTCACGATTTTTGCATGATAAGCACTTTAAAACATATATAGAGAAGCATTTTAATACATTTTCCATTATCTCGGGTGAAAAACAGCGTCCCAAAGCTCGTCGTTCGTTCAAAACAAAGGTGGCGCGTTTTACCCCAACGGCGCATTTTACACCCAGTTCCCCTATCTATAATAAACCCATACCACAGTTAAAAATCAACGATAGAACGATTCCGAAAGAAACGCCAAAACGAATGCTATCACTAACACACCATTCGTTTACCTCGCAAATAAATTGCTGTTATAGTGTTTTGATCCATAATATGAGTCGATTTGATCCATAATAAGGATCCTCTTCTCCCAATGATCCACATCTGCAGTGTCGGATTTGGGCTTTGGGGGGCCCGGGTCAGCTCTCAAGACTGTAGCCCTTGATACAAAATGAATCCGAAAGGACTAGCATATGAAAGTTTAATACTTAAAAGAATCAACCTAAGAAAATTGTATTACTTCTCTAATTTGACTATACTCACTTCGTGAATGTTGCATAACATAAATCATCTGTAAATACTTGAGAAGTCGTACATAATAGATGATGAGATAGAATTTTGACTAAATCGTTCTCAATCAAGTCCAAAATGAAACATGTTTTAATTGAAATCAAGACTTGATGGTCCATTGAGATTTGGATTTTTGCTTCAATATTAAAAAAATACTTATTTAAATTTTTCTTAAGATATTTCCGTTAAATGAACTTGAATGACAGTCGTTATTGAAGAAATAAGCGAATTGATTAACTATTTTATTTCATTGAAAAGAGTTTTTATGATTTTAACATACTCAATTCGATTTTTATAATGATAAAGGAACAAATGATTGTATAGGGATGCTCTCAATGCTTCGCTAAGGCTCATGTATTAGTCCAGTGGTCACCAAACTGCGGCCCGCGGGCCGCATGCGGCCCTCGAGAAGGTTTTGTGCGGCCCGCGAATGGATTTTGAATGTTAATGTGATGCGGCCCGCATGTTATAATTTTTATTCATGCTGGTGTTTAATCCTTTGCTCTTGCAACTTTGTTCTTGGAAAGTCAGTCATTGAAATCATGTAAAATGTTTCTGCGTCCATGCATCTTCATGGCATAAGGAGTAATATGAAATTGACTTTGACTCATTCAAAGGTTCAAAGTTTCTGAAAAACCTGATTATTCTTTTAGAATCTTGAAGGCACGGCTATGGGCCTGCAAAAAGTCTTTAAGTCTGTAAAAATCTCTCTTCTGAACATATTTAAGTTTACAAAATTGAACCAGGATCTTGGTCTTGCAGAGGTGTCCGAAGAATGCTGATTTTTTTTAAATTTTGACTTCAAAAATGTTTCTTTTTTCTGTAAAACTTTGAAAATTATGTTATTCGAAATTTTTTACTATGGATTGCTTTCTGAATTGTTGAGGAGCCCGAACGTAAAGAAATGTATAGTATTGGACAATACATCTGCAACTTTTTCGATCTTCCATACAATATGGTCTACTGTTGTGGGATAAATTTCAGTTATTTATAGTCCGATATGAATAAAATTCACACAGCATGTCGGACGTTACTTAAGTGTCAACATATTTTTTAAAAATTTAATAATTGAATACAAAAAAATTAAAAATTATATGGATTCGATTAAGTGAATTTCGCGAAAAATATTCAAACGATTTATCTCAAAATATAAGGGACCTACACAAGTATCTTCAGCATAATTGTCTAAAGTAGACCATTTTGTATTATTAATCGAAAAAGTTGCAATTGCATTGTCCAATACGGTAAGAGACATATTGATCGTATTTGAGTTGAGTATATTAATAAAGCTCTGTTTCTAGCTTTAAAAAAGTTTTTCAATGTTATTTTTTTTCGTCATGAATTTTTTTGTATTAGCTAACATAGTTTATTAAAAACATGGCATTTTTTTCTGTCACTTATATCTTTGCTTCCAAACCCCTTTGCTTTGATCATAAAGTTCCCAGAAATGTATTATCCGTTCTCATAGAAATAGTGATTTAAAGTGAGCTGTTAAAATTAATCATTATAAATCTTGCGGCCCGTGACTGATTTTGAAAGAGTTAAGATGGCCCGTGTAATCGGTTAGGCTGAGGACCACTGTATTAGTCCCTAGCTTTAAAATTTTGATGTTCCAGATATTTACAACAGTTAGGAAGAATCATGCACGCCTAGACAACTTACAGACGATGCTATAGTTTTTGTAAATAGCCCACGATCTTGCAAAGTTTTCAAAAAATTACTTTGATAAACCAATCTTTTTGGTCTAGTAATTTTGGGAGCGAGGAAAATGTAATTGTATTTATATTCTGCTTTGTGATGTACCATAAAACGGGGTAACTTTGATAATGCGGGTAACTTTGATAGTGCGAGATCCACGACATACTTAACGAAATAACAAAGTTTCTGTTAATCAGTTAAGCAAAACGAATGCAAAAGTAAAGAATATTACTATGACACTTCATGTCAAAGCTATTTTCGTTGTAATCAAGTACATTTGAGGATTTTTAAGCAAATATTAAAAATTTATGAGATTTTAGCATTTTCGAAACACTCACAAACAATCGGTTCTACGATCACTAATTGATGGAGTCATAATGAGTTCGTCGCTTATCCTTGACAGCCTAGTTGTAGTAGAACATGAATTCAGTCTCAAATCTCTTAGCGAAAACCATTTCTACAAACTGGGATCATTTTTGTAATCTAAGTCAGAAATTTCCATATAGCGTTAAACGCCTAGAGGTATGCAATGCCCTATAATTGTTCCGTGATTGATTCAATTTTGTTCTATTTATACTCCATTATCAAAGTTACCCCAAAACAGAAAACCGACTTTCGATTACTTGAAAAATGATACATCCATTCAGAATAAATCTTTCGGCAATCTATCAACTGCAATCGATAGCTGGGATGCCAGTACTTGTTTTAAAATTATAAATTTTAATTCTTTGAAAAAGCATGCATAAATATTCAAGATTTCTTTGAAAAAACTATCAAAGTTACCCCGTTTTACGGTATTTACATTCTTTTGATTGGTAAATATTTTGAATATTTGAAAAAATTCTGTAGACTTGGGTCAAAATTATGGAAAATTTTAAGCTCTTGATAAAAAATGCAATAGTCATACAAAATTTTGAAAATGTTAATAAAACAATATAAAAATCTGACAAAACAGTAGAAAAGAGTACAGCAGATTATGGAATTATCGAATTTCCTGTAGAATCTCAGATATGTTAGACTGTATAGTAATTCCAGAACCCTGATAGTAAAATCAAGAAAATATATGAATTACCAAGTACCGTAAAACGGGGTAACTTTGATAATGCGGGTAACTTTGATAGTGCGAGACCCACAACATATTAAACGAAATAACGATGTTTCTGTTCATCAGTTAAGCAAAACAAATGCAAAAGTGAAGAGTATTAGTATGACACTTCATGTCAAAGCTATTTTCATTGGAATCAAGTGCATTTGAGGCTTTTTATACGAATATTGAAAATTGACACAATTTTAGCATTTTCGAAACGCTAACAAAAAATCAGTTCTACGATCACTATTTGATGTAGTTTTGAATAGTTGGTCACTTATCTCTGACAGCCTAGTTATCATAGAACTTGAATACGGTCTCAAATCTCTTAGCGAATAGCATTTTCACAAACTGGGATGATTTTTGTAATCTAAGTCAGAAATTTCCATATAACGTTAAACGCCTAGAGGTATACAATACCCTACAAATGTTCGTTATTGATTCAATTTTGTTCGATTCATACTCCATTATCAAAGTTACCCCAAAACAGAAAACCAACTTTCGATTATATGGAAAATTATATATCCATTCATAATAAATCTTTTGGAAATCTATCGACTGCAATCGATAGCTAGGATGCCAGTACTTGTTTTAAAAATATAAATTGTAATTCTTTGAAACAGCATGCATAAATATTCAAGTTTTCTTCGAAAAAACTATCAATGTTACCCCGTTTTACGGTACCGTAAAACGGGGTAACTTTGATAATGCGGGTAACTTTGATAGGGGTGGTCCATTAATTACGTAAGGGTTTATGGGGGGAGGGGGGGTTTAAGATTTCTTACGCGCCATACAAATTATTTTTAGTTTTCATACAAAAAAATCTTACTGTGGGTTTTAAAAACCTCCAAAATTGTCTTACATAATTAATGGACAGCCCCATAGTGCGTAACCCACCGCATACTAAACGAAATATCATAATTTCTGTTAATCAGTTAAGCAAAACGAATGCAAAACTAAAGAATATTAGTATGACACTTCATGTAAGAGCGGTTTTCATTTGAATCAAGAACATTTTAGGCTTTTTATACGAATTTAAAAAATTTACACAATTTTAACATTTTCGAAACGCTTACAATCTGTTCTACGATCACTATTTGATGTAGTTTTGAATAGTTGGCCACTTATCTTTTTTTTTTCTTTTTTTTTTTACCCGCCGCTTACCCCCACACCAAAAAGCTCTGTTAATGAGCCCCCTGGTAGTGGACTCATCTTCACTTAAATTCTAAAAAACTAACAAGAAAACTTATCGGTGTGTGTAAGGGTGTAAGGTATACTTCAATAATAACTTAACAAGGGATACCCAGTGGAATTGATTTCCTTTAAAGGGATCCCTGATTCGCTCGAAATTTAATTGAACAGAAATAATATGACATATTTAACACAACAATTTATCGCATTTTATTGAGTGTACTTCAAAAGAATGTAGCTAGAATCTGACAGTTGATATGGTTTTATAAAAGGAAGGAATTAATTTTGGACCTGAAAAACTGTTTAAGACTTGTTTTGAACAATAATCTACTATTTATCAGTTTCAATTGCTCTGGAATTAAATTATATACAGTAGGACCATAGAAGGATATTCGCATTTGGCCAAGATTACTGGAAGCTCTGGATCTCACTAAATTATTAGCATGCCTTGTATTGTGTCCGTGAATTCTGGTATTCAGAATCAGATTATGGTGCATGTTGGGATTTTTTATGACATCGTAGATAAATAAACAAGACTGAAGTTCGCATAATCCACGTATTGGAAGTACTTTGTGAGTTAAATTTGTGTAAAGTTGGTTTGTAGAGTACAAATGTGGTAGAGAATAAATTATTTTAAAACATCTGTTTTGTAGGACTTGTAGTTTTTTAAGCTTGGATTTGCAGGCATGGCCCCAGACAATGATAAGGTATTGAAGATGGGAGTGTATGCAACCAAAATAGAATTTAAGAAGTGCGTTCCGAGGGACAAATGGTCTAACTCGATACATCAAACCACAAAGAGAAACAATTTTTCCTTGAATGTGTTCTATGTGACTTCCCCATGAAAGATTGGCATCAAGCACTAAGCCTAGGTATTTAAATTTCAAAACTTTCTCAATAGCAACTTGTCCAACAGAAGGGTTCATGTGTGTAGTAACTTTTTTACGTGGGGAATGAAATAACATGTATTTAGTTTTTAATAAATTTAAAGAAAGTAAATTGCAATCAAAATACTGCATGAGAATTTGTAAATCACTGTTTATAGAAGATATAATTGATGGAGTATCATTACTTGGGTAAAAAATTGCTGTATCGTCAGCGAACAATCTGGGTATTCCTTGAAGTGGTAGGTTTCCAAGATCATTGATGTAAATTAGAAATAATAGCGGTCCAATATTACTCCCTTGCGGGACTCCAACGTTAACCGTTTGTAGAGAGCTACGACAACCGTCAATAGCTACGAATTGTTGCCTGTCTGTTAAATAGCTTTTAATAATGTCGTTTGTTAAACCTCGGAACCCATAGCATTCCAATTTTTGTAGAAGAATTCTATGGTTTAACGTGTCGAACGCTTTCTTTAAATCAAGAAAGAGGCCACCAACTATACACTTACTGTCAATTTTGCTAAGCAGGAATTCTACAAGTTCGACTGTTGCTGTTGTTGTGCTACACCCCTTTCGAAACCCGTACTGGTATTTATATAAAATATTGTTTTGATTTATAAAGCTGATAAAACGATTCACTAATAATTTCTCGAAAATTTTACTAAATGTGGAGAGAGTGGAAATAGGCCGAAAATTACTTGGATCTGATGCGTCACCAGACTTGTAAACAGGTATTACCTTTGCAATTTTAAGGCAATCTGGGAATACCCCCTGTTGTAACATTTTGTTGAAAAGATCAACAATTATGTATGAAAATGTAGTTGCATTGTTCTTAAAGACACATGCTGGAAAGTTGTCTGGACCACAACTCTTCTTCGCGTTGAGTTCTTTTATTATGTCAATTACTTCATTTGCATTCGTTGGTTTCAGAAAAATAGATCTCCCTACTCTTTTAACATTACTCAACGGATTTAAGTTGGATATTGATATTTTTGAAGCAAGATTTGTACCGATTTGAGTAAAGAAATTGTTGAATATATCACAGACTTCTGAGATGCTAGATGTTTTGCGTCCATCAATGTTAAGCTCAATGCAAGTTTTTGCCTTGTAGCGTCCCATAATTGTGTTTAAATTTTTCCACAATTTGGCATGACAAGTATTTTCTAATAAATTCCCATAAAATTCCTTTTTACATTTCTTTTTTGCATTATCAGTTTTTTTACAAACATAAATGAACATACTTTTTAAGTATTCGTTATGAGGATCACTTTTCAATTTTTTACGGTATTTACGCTTAAGTTTTATCCATTGCCATACATAATGGTTTAACCAAGGACAATATTTTGATTTAAAATTCACTTGTTCACTCTTGATTTTTGTGCATTGTTCCAAAATACTACTGTATGTATTTATAATAGTAGAGATAGAATCATTAACATTATCACCACAAACAAAATTATTTAAAAACTGTGTAAAGAGAGCATTCATTTTATCTCTATCAATTATTTGTTTAGTCAGTATAACAGATTCCTTAGGTCCATAGATTTCGAGTGAAGACACTATAGGTAAGTGGTCACTGACATCTGTAAAAATAGTATCATTTCTTATTCGACCCAAAACATCATTGTTACATACAAGGTGATCCAAGATATTGTTACTGATTGGACGGGTAACAAAGGTATTTGAACAGCTATAATTGTATGATTCCAAGAGGTTTTTGTAACGCACAACGACATTATTATTGGACAGGTTAACAGGAATGTTTATATCACCAACTATGAAACGAAGACGACTGTTTTGAACGGACAAAATATTTTCAATTTCTTCGTGAAATCGGTAGAAGTCAAAAGATGGTGGCCTATATAAGCCAACCACTTCATAATAAATTCCATTTTTCTTGACTTCGATATGGATCAAATGAAATCCGTCACAACTAACATTATTCAAAACGGCAAAACTCAAACCACTTTTAATATAAACAGCAAGACCACCAGACGATGTTTCTCGACAAGAAAAAACAGCATTAAAATCAGTTATATTGTATAAACCACTATTGCTTGACTTCAACCACGTTTCACCAACAACGAAAACATCAATTGGAACTTTAGTACTTTCTAAAAATAATGGAATGTTATCAAACTTTCGCAGATCGTTCATGCCTCTAATATTCCATTGAGCGATTCGAAATTGATCATTACTACATTCAGGATAGTTCAAATTGAATTCATTGATACAATCATGATAAGAATTTATTACGTTAGCCATTGAATACAAACAAATATATAAACATACATAAGAAAACACATTATCTTAAATTACTTATTACTACTATTGTTGCCACACTTTCTTTTGGGCGATGGAGTTGTTTTCTCCGGTGAGTGGTTACAGTAACGATTAATCAATTCATGCAAATCATCCCTTGTTTTAATTATTTCCGGCTTTGAGTGCTCATTTTTCTTAACTAAGATATTTCCACCTCTACTAGCCCAGACGTACTTAATTTTCAGTTTTTCCTGATACTCGCGCATTTTACCCAACAATTCCAAGGACAACGGAGTTAATTCATCGCGTATTGTAATAGAGGTTGGTTTGCCATTTATTAGATAATTTGTATTGATCGCAGATGAAAGGAGCACCCCATACTCCTTCTTTTTATCAAAAACAGTTTCTTTCATACCACTGTCCTTGAATAAAACGCGAATAGGAATTAGTGCATTTTTGGTTTTGTTATTACCACTGAGCCTTTCGGCTGACAAAATCGAATCAGAACCAACATTCACACCGTAGCAGGCTAATATTTTGTTAGCTACAGTCGCCTCTCCACATCTCGATATCGAAGGGACCATCGAGATAGGGAGAGATCGAGACATAGAACAAATTTTTAACGAATACTAGATTGAAAATCACTCCGTTTCCAGGAAAATCAAAAACAAACAGATGTCATTTCGTTTTCGCAAATTGTTTTGAATCTCTAAAATCTAGTCTAGTAGCCTTTGATAATGGGCATATCGACATACGGAGAGAAAATTGGGAACGAAAATCACATCGAGATAGGGAGATATCGAGATAAGGAGGATATCGAGATATGGAGAGTGAAAATGTATGCAGATTAAAGGGACTGAAAAAATCATCGACATAGGGAGAGATATCGAGATGTAGAACATCGAGATGTGGAGAGTCGACTGTATTTCTGTCGTGTTCTCCCCAGGATAGAAAGGAACCCCGAAAACTACAGCATTGTTGCAATTAGCAAGACGAGCATTTTTATCTACCGTGTGTTCCAGTTTGTGAACCGTATTCGACAAAGTGTGTTGCGTATGTTTCAACCTATCTATTTCGAGTTTCAAATGCTCATTTTCCTTTTTCAAATCTTGAAAATCTGATACTATTGCTTCGAACTTGTCTGATAAAAATTGCTGTGATCGCTCTATCGCAGTTGTAATCTGATGAACCTCACTCCTAACGTTTTTCATCTCCTGAGACACAGCACTCGACATTGCCAACTAAATTACGACATTTAAAATGCGCCTCAGCGAAACAATACATGCATGTTATTAATTTACTGGCATCTCTTTCGACCTTATTGCATTCGACGCAAATGCTACTTTCGCCTTCCATTGATACAGATTTGATACAACAGTCACAGGTCCAAAATCAATCAACCAAGGTAAACAACTTTATACTGCTGCAAATAGAAATGAACCGTTACACACACCACTTTAAAAAATGAAAGTTATGCAAGGGCTATCGTAGTCAGTACTCTATTTGCAAACGGCTAAAAATAGATATTGGAGCCTGTTAATAGAATTTGATGATATCATAAACCATTATCCATTCGCATACACACATCAAAATCAAAGTATTGTTGCTAACATACTGCATATGAAGCTACCATGAAAAAGTTCATAAGTATCTAAGGTGCACGTTAGGATTGCGAACTGATTGTACAGTATTGGGTACTCGTTATTAAGATTGGCTATTTCTGTCCACCCAGCGAGAATTACTCAAATTTGCGTGCAAGTCTTGCATGCAAATAATTTCACTCCTTGAATATACAGAACAAGTGTGTTACTATACAAACTACTTCAGCACCAATACACCTAGCACGAACCAACGGCTACAATGTGCAAGACGCCCGTTCGCTCGTATTTCACCGAATCTACCTGCTGAACTAGAGATACTCAACATGCATTTCTTCTGTAACAGAACCACAAAGTGTACTACTAACCCTACTACTACAGCACCAGTACACCAAGCACGAACCAACGGCTTGATTGTGTAAGACGCCCGTTCGCCTGATTTTCGTTAAATCTGTCGACCAAAATAATTTGCATGTATTTCTCCCCTGTTGCAGCTGATAGAACCACTTAGCAAGCACAACCTGAATCACTTCCGCACTCATACACAAGGTTTAGTAAATTTTATTTGCGTGCCACAGAGCCAACAACCAATCACACAGCAACAACAACAGCAGCAGTCAACAATACAACATCAGCATCACCTCAGTACAAGCATATATTCATCTCTTCTGTGAAGATATCATACCCTTCTATTTTAAAATTGCTTATTTATCTATATTTAGCACATAATCAATATGACTGACTTACAAACAATGAAATATATGCCACTCACGTTCAAATCGAATGATGAAATATAATTAAAAAATAAATTACACTCTATAAAATCAATCACAAAATATGCAAGATATAACGCGTATCAACCAAACAACCTTTGATAGCCTAGTTATCATAGAACTTGAATACGGTCTCAAATCTCTTAGCGAAAAGCATTTTCACAAACTGGGACCATTTTTGTAATCTAAGTCAGAAATTTCCATATAGCGTTAAACGCCTAGAGGTATGCAATGCCCTACAAATGTTCGCTATTCATTCAATTTTGTTCGAATCATACTCCATTATCAAAGTTACCCCAAAACAGAAAACCAACTTTCGATTATATGAAAAATTATATATCCAATCAGAATAAATCTTTTGCCAATTTATCGACTGTAATCGACAGCTAGGATGCCAGTACTTGTTTTAAAAATATAAATTGTAAATCTTTGAAACAGCATGCAAAAATATTCAAGTTTTCTTCGAAAAAACTATCAAAGTTACCCCGTTTTACGGTATCTCCGTCTTGACAAAATCATTCCAGGACATAAATCACTATAGTTTTCACAGTATATTTCCAGAAAGCTGTGACAGTTTGCTATATATTAACCCGAGAAAACTTTAAAAGTTTTCAATACAACCTCTGTGGTTTTCATTAGAAAATAGAAGTATTTTCATTGAAATTGAAAAATTCTGATAACAATCGTATGCAATTTACTACTACCTAAAACAGATCTCAGATCATGAAATCTCTGTTGGAAATCGTGTGGAATTTGGATTTTAGGTTTTAAAAATTAATGTGAAAATAATACATTGAATTGTGTTTTTTCACTCCTCTTGCCTTGATCGGGGGACCCGGGGCATTTGCCCCCTTGGCACCCCAACAAATCCGGGCCTGCACATCTGTGGGGTGGACATCGTTTGGAATTTCAATTAAAATCGACACTTTATGGTAAATAATCGCGAGTTTTGAGCTGTATTTTCAAAAACAACTATATTCTGCATTGTCAGAAAGGTAATTTTCAATCATATTTTGTTCTGGAAAATTACTCTTAGTTGATCCATAACTGTGAGGTGACTGTACACGTGACAACCCGCGCTCATTCTCCGTACACTTCGTCAACCTGTTAAGGATGATTCTTTCGAGGAGTTTTGCGAGCATAGCCAGCAATCAAATGAGCCTAAACGAGGCTAGATCTCCCAGTGGCTTCCCTGGCTTTGGCAGAAGTACCAGATTATTGATCTTCCATATTCCTGGAAAGTCCAAGGCACTTCTGCAACACCTTCCTCAACATGTCCGGATATGCCAGGATGGCAGGTTTCAGCGCTATGTTCGGTATTCCATTTGGAAAAGGGGCTTTCTTCGATTTTAGTCGTTTTGCCGCTTCTACAAGCTCGTAGTTAGACACTTGCCGTTCTTCAGCGATTGCTTCTGCGTCTTAGCCGTACGGCGTTGGTGGCCAAGACGTTGGATCGTGATTCGGGAAGAGACCCTCCACGATCATCTTCAGCTTGTCTGAGCACATAGATACTGTGACACTGGCCGCTCCAGTACAACATGTGGGGTGATCGATGGCCCGGGGCTAATCGAGGCCATGAATCGCAATAGGAAGCACCTCCCGAAAATGCAGGTAGCTGCTGAGCAACTCGATGTCATTATCAAGTTTGTTTACATCAAAAGCAATATCAGCAAAGACTTGAAAACAAGTCTACCTTAATTGCGACAATTAGGCCTAGCTGCAAAGCAGGACTTACGAGACTGCCAAGGCACAACTTAGAAAGGTAGAAGGCAAAAGAGACACCTAGTCGTGCCATACTGGAGTGTTTTCCTTCACAGGCATCGCGAATATATCAGATGGTATTATTCGATACACGATGCGAAAGAGGGGACCTTCCGCGAATAAATACGTGGCGAAAAAAGTATGGTTGCTAAAAAAAAACCTACGCGACCGTCCTCCAGAGCGGAAAATTTGGCACGAGCCAAGCTCCACCATCATGAGGACATGGCAACAGTGGAGAGGCCAACACCAAGCCTGAGGTCAACAAAGCCAAGAAAAAGAGTCACGGGACAGCCTGAACCAGACAGTGTATCCTCAGAAACCAAGGGCGTAAGGCAACAGCAATCCGTGGATACGAATAGAAAGTAAGATACAAAAGAGAAAACCGAAAACGGAATTCAAGGAGAACGCTGAACCGAAAACAGCGAAATTAGGGAATTTAGTCGAGGCCCTCGTTATCAAAATGGAGGAAGCGAAATTTTGAAGGCGATGCGAAGCACGGGTGCAGATGTGCGGAGCTTAAGGTGGATTAGGATTGGTGAAATGATCCTAGTCTTTCTTCTTATTCTTTCTGGCGTTACGTCCCCACTGGGACAAAGCCTGCTTCACAGCTTAGTGTTCTTATGAGCACTTCCACAGTTATTAACTGAGAGCTTACTATGCCAATGACCATTTTTGCATGCGTATATCGTGTGGCAGGTGCGAAGATACTCTATGCCCTGGGAAGTCGAGAAAATTTCCAACCCGAAAAGATCCTCGACCGGTGGGATTCGAACCCACGACCCTCAGCTTGGTCTTGCTGAATAGCTGCGCGTTTACCGCTACGGCTATCTGGGCCCCTAGTCTTTAAGAAGGACGAAAAGCAAAAGAGTGCAGCCTATTAGCAACTGGCACAAAAAGTACTTGGCGACGAGGTTGTTGCAGAAGCGACTCTCCAGTGTAAACATCTGGATGAGGTCACCGATGCAAGGGAGGTCTAGGCTGATCTCAAAGAAAAGTGTGACATCGATGTAGTCAGTAAGGCCATCCACCATAGAAAGGGCCCGCAGGGCACCTAGGTGGCAGCGATCAGGCTGCCTGTTGCGGAGGCCAACAAAGCGAAGAACTTGGGAATACTCAAGGTAGGCTGGTCGGTTTACCAGCTGAGCATACCGAAGGCTGTCCGAAGTTTGCTTCAAGTGTTTCGGGAAGGGTGTCGTAGAATTGCAATGGTCCCTACAGAAGTAAGATGTGCAGAAAATGCGGCACCGAAGGCCATAGGGCAAGCGGTTGTAAGCAAATCATCAAGTGCCTAATATGTGTCGACAGAGCAAACAACGGACACTTAACGGGTGGACACAAATGACCGGGCACAAACGAAGTATCAAAGCAGCCAAAACGGAAGAAATACAGTTATATTAAAACCCCTGTGATGCAGCCCAGCAGCTGCTTTGGTAGTCAGTCTCGGAAACGAAGACTGACGTGGTGTTGCTATCGGACCCATACCGCATACCAGCCAACAACGGGAACTGGATGACGGATAGATCTCAACAGCTAGCAGCTGTAGGGACGACACGACGATACCCAAGTAACCAAATAGCACTTTAATTCGCCCTCCGTGCTAATAAAGGGCTATTATAGAGCTGACAAGCCCTATATTAGCCGTATAACAGCCCTATAAGGCCAAAAAGGCGAATTTTCACACGAAATGTTTCAATTTTCGCCGTCAAAAAGTTCTCATTTTCGAGGCTCGTTTTATTAGGTTTTTTCCATGAATATCATTGCAAATTTATAATGCCCAACTACCTTAGACGTCTCTTAAGTGGCTGAACGATTTCAATTGATGATTTGACTGTTCCATTAATGATTATCATGAGCTGTCCGTAATTCGAATCAAAGCGTCCGGAATATGAAGCAAAAGTGAGGGAGCGTCTGGAATAAGAATCATGAAAAGGCCAGGTTTTGATTTATTTAAAATTATTCAAGTTGCGGACGCGTATTCTTTACTCACCATCCGAAAGTTAAGGGCTTCCGACGCTCGATAACGCTAAAAAATCATACAGAATGATTTATTTTGTATGGTCCAAGCTGGGTTATACTTCACTGAGGCCTTAAGTGTCCGTAATATGAATCAAAACGGTACTTGGGTACACAATCCAAGAAGTAGTCTTTATCTTAAACGAAGGTTTTGCGATAGCAAATTGCTATTACGTGTCCCCAACGTGGTCGATTGAGAAATTTTCCCACATGGTCGACAGGATGACAGCCGTACTAGCTAATCGGCAGCCAGTAGTGATATTTGGTGGCTTTGCACCGCTGCACCAACCCAAGAGGCGAACTATTGTTTATTTAATTACGAACAGCGAACAGCTACTGAAATCCCAACTAGAACCAAAGGAGCAACGCGAAAATGAATCACATCGTCTACAGAACGCCAAACATTGCAAATCCCCATCGCGTCGATTCAAATAAAACATTTCCCCCTCCACCTCCTCCAATGTCGGTAGATTCTGGTTTGCTCAATCGTCGACAGAAATATGTGACTCAACCTGGATCATGTGGTGTTGGAATGATGAACGAACCTGTCGTCATTCCTCCTACTTCGAACTTGTTTCCATCCGTACCAACAACCCATCCGCAAATGCCCTCGCCGACTCTGGTGTCGGCTCAGTTTGGACCAACGTCCCAACAGATTGCCGCTAGACACGTGGTCTTCTCCAGCGATCCGATCGATTGGTCACTATTTTTTAGCAGCTACCAGCATTCGACACAGATTTGCGGGTACACTGATTCAGAGAACATTTTACGTTTGCAGCGAAGGCTGGAATGTAGTGCAAAAGATTCAGCTAGCAGCTTTTTGCTTAGCTTAGTTATGTCCACTCTGCAGCTGTTATACGGACGTCTGGAACATGATCACCAAGGTTCGACCAACCCCTGCACCAAAGCCCGACCGGTTGGAAACGCTTGTCAGTTTCGGGCTGCGGATACTTGAAATCGGTTGGACTAGAGAGGCATCCAGCAAATCTGATCTTTCTGCAGGAGCCGGTGGTCAAACTATCAACTACGGTAAAATTTAGCTGGGCGCTTTACCAAGAGCAAGTTTCAATGGTGGAACTGAATGTATTCAGCGACTACATTTCGAAGGAATCGTCGGCGGCTAGTGGCGTAACGCAGCTCGCAAGTAACCCACAAAAAGCAGCGAAAGAAGAACGAAGCCGACCAAAGGACAGATCGTTTGTGAATGGGCACGTGACTTCAGAGCAGCCGAAAGCAAATCGCTGAGAATCGGAAGAAAAGGCACTACGTAGACGACTACGTGAATGTTGTACGGTGTAATGAAAGAGCAACCGTCTTATTCAAACACAGAGATTTTATTGAATTCAATTATAAGTACAAGGTTACTACGATTTATAATATTCTTCAGAGTTTGCTATGACAACACTCCTCCTCAAACTCGGAAGACAAAATTAGGGTAAATCTGAATATTGCATTAATATGTCTTAATGCTAGAAAGCCCGTAGCCATTCTTCGCGGTCTCGACTTTTTATAGCTTCTTGAAATTTCTGAGGTTTTGTGTTGTCGCTAAATCTTGAACAAACGCCACCTTGAGCATCATCGATCCGACAAGCACACCATCCGATGTTTAGCTCCTCCTCCTGCTTGTCGATAGATCCAAACAGTCCCTCATCACCGGCTTTTGTGATTATGGAAGTATCATCTGGATTGCATGCTACATTTAGTGAGTACAGTCCTCCAGTTAGAGTGGCTGTTCCGATCACTTTATTGTTCATGCTAGTTCCTTAATCGATACTAGGTTTGATTTGAAGCCTGGAACGTGTAGTACATCTGATACATCTGTGAGCGTAACTCGATTGAAGCTCCTGTCAGTGAAAACCAGAACAAAGCTACAAGATCCCATACCAGCGGAATTAGTCGTTCTGCCATCCGCAAGCATCACCTTCTGCTTCACAGTAACATCAAAGGTGTTAAACAAATCTGAATTCGCGCATAAGTGAGGCGCCTGAATCAATCAACCACCCGTTGAAAAAGTTCACCGTTTGACTGGTCAGGAAGGAATATTCATCGAGAATGTCTTGGCGCACTGCTCGTGCCCTTGGAACGTTTCGTCGCATCGCTTGATCTTCAGATTTTTTCGCTGTTCAGCTAGTGCCTCACAATGCTTCTCTTTGTGACAGGGCTTTTGGCTGTACTTACATGTGAATTTTCTCCTATCCGCGTTGACCATCAGTAGAGAATCACTCAGTCCTTTTTCGCCGCGTTTTACCACTTCGTCAACAAGCTTGAACTTGATCAATTCCAACGTTAGCTCGTCGTCAGATCTACTCTCCAGAGCCGTGGTAAGTTTATTGAACGACTCTGGAATGCTTCGAAGCACCGGAACCGAAGCAGTGGATACGAGTAACTGACACTGAAGAAGACTGCAAGTGGTAGTCGAAATACGCGTATCTGTCAAAGATAAGCATTTAGGAGCGGAATTAAAAGGTACACGGAATTCCATCTACTTTTAAGTTTCTCTATTTGAGATTCTGCTCAGAGGATTTGAACATTCATTAAAGACCTTTGATGAGGTTCAATTGATTGTCCTCAAGCAAAAGGCCAATTGTCGCTCGCGCTTTCTTCTCTCCGTTGTCCCACGTTCTAACACTTGCTTCATCTGCCGCTCCGGGTCCCGCACCTGGTTCTAGTCGTTCTTCGGTTACGTACTGTCACAATTCCTTGCGATCCAGCAGAAACTCCACCTTTTTCTTCCAGATACTGTAGTTGATCCCATTTAGCTTGGTAATTCCCAAACGATCCATTTTTTTTTTTAAATATTCGGCTTGAAGAGTGAAAAAAGTTTCGGCTTGTTGGTTGGTTGCTGTTGGCCACGGCTGGCCCATAACCTGTTGTACGGTGTAATGAAAGAGCAACCGTCTTATTCAAACACAGAGAGAGAACTAATTTTATTTTCAATATTACGGTTGTTAAGGAAAATTTCCAGTTTGCGGTAGCCGCAGAGTTCTACCGCAGCTGTCAAAGTTCTACCGCAGGCTTCGGAATCATTCTATCATTGAAGCAAAAAAATCAATCATAGTATGCTTGAAAGGGAAAAAGCTATGAAAAATAGCAACAAACAACAATCATCAAGAGGGTAACCAAGGTATCATAGAAGCCTACTGATGATTGACCAGTGCAAATCAGTGATGTGATTGCTGCGGTAACTTTTCGGTGAACCGTAAAACGGAAAGTTTTGCCTAAAATTGCAATAATTATTAATAATTATTATAAGTACACGGTTAAGGGGCCCATAGAGGCGTAGCGGTTTATGCGCAGCTATTCAGCATGACCATGTTGAGAGTCGCGGGTCCGAATCCCGCTGGTCGAGGATCTTTTCGTAAAGGAAATTTTCTCGATTCCCAGGGCATAGAGTATCTTCGTACCTGCCACACGATATACACATGCAAAAATGGTCAATCGGCAAAGAAAGCTCTCAGTTAATTACTGTGGAAGTGCTCATAAGAACACTAGAAGCAGGCTTAGTCCCAGTTGGGACGTAATGCCAGAAAGAAAGAAATAAGTACAAGGTTACTACGATCTATAATGTTCTTCAGAGTTTGCTATGACAACAGTGAACAATCACGATACGGCAGAAGAAGCGTGCGAGATTTCATATCCGAAATTGGATGTCCAGTGACAGAAGCGTGGTCGATCAGCTTGAAGAACCGAACCAGAAGACAGCAAAAGCCATGCTATCGGAAAAGGACATCGAGCTTGAACGGGTGTTAGGAATGAAGTGAAGACAAGATGAGGATGTCTTTACCTATACGTTGCAGTTTGGCGAGAAGGTGCGTATGCTGACGGAAAATACCACGATTCCCACGAAAAGGGAAATGCTTCGACTCGTCATGAACATCTACCACCCGTTAGGACTAATGGCATCATTCGTAATCAACAGGAAAATTGTCATCCAAGAAGTGTGGCTGTCCAAAACAGATTGGGACAGTTGTATTCCCGAAGAGATTGCTGCACGCTGGGCTGATTGGATCGCTGTGTTCAAGAAGATGGATGGATTGCGTATACCGCGGTGCAACTTCTCAGGATATGACCTAGTAGACTTCAAAACTCTAGATTTTTGTGGACGTGAGCGAACAGGCTTTCGCAGCAACTGCATATTTCTGGATCGTAGACCAGGGACAGATAAGAGTCGCATTTGTCTCATCGAAAATTAAAGTCGCTCCACTAAGAGGATGATGGTTGGAATAGATTGAAGCTCGTCTATGCAGCACTGTTAAGGAAAACCACACGCTGAAGGGCCAGAAAGCCTATTTCTGAAATGAATCATCAAGGGTTTGTTCGTGGATCAGGTCTGAAACGCGTCGATATCGTCAGTTTGTCGCAGTTTGTCGATGTAAAGATTCCGATTATTCTTCCGAGAAACCATCGGATCACCGAACTACTTTTGGACTTCTATCATCGAAAGTACGGTCACACCAACGATGAAACCGTAGTCAACGAAGTCCGGCAGAAGTTCAACGTGCCACGCTTGCGAATGGAAATTCGCCTAGACAGAAAACGTTGTACGTGGTGCCACGTCTACAAATCTACGCCCGTTGCTCCCAAAATGGGACCGCTGCCTGCAGTGAGATAGCAACCAGGTGTATGGGAAGGAGGATGTGCACCGCAACAGCTCCTAATAGTAAATACCCCTGTCGATAAAAATCATGAGCCCCTACCTATGCCCACCGGACCGTTGGACGTCGGCAAAATTTCAAACTCGTAGGGCAATATACTTGAGGGCAAACGAGCTACCATGGATTAAATATTCGCCATAGTGCAGCAGAAATGCTTTGTGGTACCCCGGTTTACGTTCAAGACCATTTATACTAAAGCAGTATACCGGACAAACTGTCAACATCGATTGAGTTTGTGATGTGAGTAGACCGAGTACACATCAGGGACATTCTTGAGTCTCTTAGAATCTCGCAGACGATTACGGCAAATTTTAGATCACGATATGCTTTGCTGTAGTCGCTCAAAAATTCGATGTCACTTTCATTGGATATTTATCAATTTGGTTCAGTTTCACTTAATCTGTGATACATTCTACAACAAGTAAATGAATAATATAAACCTCAATTACTCCTATAGGATAAATCTACGCACAACCATGCTTCCTAAACAAGGGAAATTTTCGGTTATCCCATCATGAGCGGTGGTGAAATTCAAAAGCTGCGTTGCACAATGGGTGGGTTGTGCGGTGGAATGTGGTGGATGAATGCTAGATTTTCGGGATGGCACCTCTCCGTTGCATCATGGTGGTGCTTGTCGGAAAACCGGAAAAACGAAACTGTCATCGTCCTTGTCCAAGTGCCGGGTGTGCAGGTGAATGACAGTCAGCATTGCTGCCTGTCTGCCTTGGGCTGGACGAATTCGGTCCTCCTGTTCTGCAATCGGTAGGTATGTGGTGGGTTTAGATTTGGGGCCCCAAAAGGTTTTGCCTTTTCGACGCTTGTGTGCACTTGCCAAACCAATGACATTGAGGTTAACAGAGAGAATTTTCGGATGCCCGGATTTGTGCTGTTTCATGGTTCGCTCTGTGCAAGAGTGGGTTCCGAACACTGATTTGCAGGGCGACGACGAGTGTTAAATGTTTATTTTGTTGACACGTGATTGCCAGCAGCGTGTGTGCGCCTTGCAGTCCAGCTGGGTGACATGCGTTTCGGACGAGGTGTTGATTTTTTGGCAGACAGCTTCATGTGAGAGTTTTTGCGCCTTGAGTAGCACCGCTCCGGTATAGGGATTTGGTGTCAAAGAAAAATCGGTTGAGTGAATAGCTTGCGAGTTTCCATTGCACGGTAGGAGAAATGCGTACACGTACCTCGCTTTCGGACGTGTGAAGGATTTAATTTCCATTGTCAACAACTGTCTTGCTGGGTGATGTACAGCGCGCAGACAGGTATGATACTCGAGAATGTGACTCAAGACGAAACTATCAAATTCCTAGAGCGGAAGTGAGTATAACACAACTTTGTCTGATGATTTTGATGTTTTGAAGACGTTGTATTTTCTACTTCCAGGGTTAGAAAATAATAATGGGGGTGAAATAGATTAGAATCTAATCACAAATAGAGTTCAACAATTCATTGAACTCTATCATGGGTGCCGCATGATTCTATTTAGAATGAATCAAGGTATCTAAATAGAGTCCTATGTCCTATCACAATTATAGTACCAAACGCTTAAGTTTAGAATCACATTTTTACACAATTTTTAAATGTTTTTCGTTAGTTCAAGACCAAAAAAACATTTTTTACAGTTTTTAAGATTTTGTTGAATTTCAGGTGTATTCTCCGTGTTCCTTCCGAAATGTCAGATAGGAACAACCCCAGTGTTAAAACTTAAACTCCTATGGCGTTTTTGTCGACTAAGTGTACGTCAAACATGATCAAAAGTGCCAAGGTTCATACTTGAACCCATTTTTTAAATCAAAGTTTAAATTTGATAGGGTGCAGATCTACATGATTTTATTTGGCATGGGGGATTTTACTCGGCCAAATTGTCTGAAACTTTGCAATAAGAAGCACTTTAATATGACGTATATTATTGCCAACTATGAGCTTAGTAGTTTTCAAAAAAAAAAAAAAAAAACACTGCCCAAGTGAATCAAAAGTGTCAAAAATAGAATCCGGCTCCCTACAAACGTTATTTCAGCGGAAAAAATTACTAAAGTCGTTGTAAGAACATGCTCTTTCGTGTTAATAAATTTAAAAAATCATAATTTCAGAAGAGTTTGTAATTAAATCATTTCATAAAATGGGAGGATTCAGTTTGTAAAACGAGCTTTTGCTTTCCAGGGGTTGTTCGTAGGTTTATTTTTTTTTTTTTCAAATACTTCAGGAAACAATGCATCTCCGGAACTAGTAAGTTTGTCAATTCTATAATTGAACTGGATCTTAACGAAGCTGAATCTGTGCCAGTAGACAGTAATCTGGTGATGGTTTTCGAAAACGGAACCGATCCTAATACTGTACAAGCTAATCCTAGTTGTTCCTCTTTAAAATAGTGAAACCCTGCTCTACTGGATTGCAATCAATTCCAATAAAGTCATTAAGAAGTAAATGCGACTAAACGCAATATTGAACAGTAAATTCGGAATTTATCTCCTTTACATTCCATGTAATTTTACAAAAAAGTAGGCACCTCGTATACAATTCTCACATTTGATTTTATTTATTAGCTTAATCAGCTTACCCTGTTCATGTTAAGATATAACCATATTTTTTAAGTCTATGATATTACCTGCCATAGCTAGATATTCGTTACTGAGTCGAACGTGACCTGGAAATCAATCAACAGATTGACGATGAATCCTATTAAAACGAAGTAAATGGTTGCAGGTTTAGAGAATAGAAGTCCTAGTGATGTTGATAGTTAAGTAGTACTTGTTGGGGATATGTTTGAACTGGTTAAATACCTTGTTAATCTTCGCACACTTGTGACATATTACAACCATGTTTTAAGCGTAGTTTAAATCCTGTTGTGGCTGAGAATGTAGAACAGTATATTTTTACGTAAAACATCAAGAGTGGTTCCATATGTACAAAGAAGCAAATTTTATAAAGCAAAATAAATACGGCAGACTTTAATGGGCAGGTCACTTACGGTGAAAGTCGAAAAATAAGTAGTAAAAAATTAATATTCAGCATTGACTGATTCACGTTTAACGACCATACTTTATTACCATTTTATTCTTTTAAACCAAGCTTACTGGTTTAAGACTTTTAAAAATAAACTTAGGTCCCTCTAGTAAGTTAAGTCAATTGTAAATATTTATAATTATGACTACGGTAACAATTATATAGTAGTTGAGGACAGTTTGACCAACTTTTTTGAGCGTTTTTATAGGGTTTTTCAGTGTTTTTACGGAATTTTAATATTACAGTCGCCTCTCCACATCTCAATATCGAAGGGACCATCGAGATAGGGAGAGATCGAGACATAGAACAAATTTTTAATGATTACTAGATTGAAAATCACTCCGTTACTAGGAAAGTTGAAAACAAACAGACGTCATTTCGTCTTTGCAAATTGTTTTGAATCCGTTGAATCTTGTCTAGTAACCTTTGATAATGGGCATATCGACATAGGGAGAGAAAATCGGGAACGAAAATCACATCGAGATAGGGAGATATCGAGATAAGGAGGATATCGAAATATGGAGAGTGAAAATGTATGCAGAATGAAGGGACTGAACAAATCATCGACATAGGGAGAGATATCGAGATGTATAACATAGAGATGTGGAGAGACGACTGTAATATAGCAAGATTTCTTGAGATTTCTTCTAGGGATTGTTTTAAAAAAATGGCCCAGAGGTGCAGAATGACCTCAGGAATCGAGCTCTGTACTTAGATTTGATGAATTTTTTTTTTATAATAACGGTCTGTCAAAATTAAATAGACCAAACCGCACGCGCATGCACCGATGTATTTTTTTTCTATCCATTTCAAAAGTGATCAACATAAACAAACCAATAGTGCATTAAACCAGAAGAGTTCTAAAGCAAAACTAACTGAATCTACGGAATCCAGAAGGAACTCCAAATTAATACCTAGATGAACTACACAGCAATTCTCGAAGTGATTCTAATAGATTACGCTGCGGAGCTCCGAAGGAATTCTCGGTGGAGCTCTAGGGACTTTTTCGGATGGATTGCTGAGCTCCAGAGGATTTTCGGAGCGATTGCTAGAGGAACTCCAAAGGAATGTATAGAGGAATTGCTGGAAGGAGTGCGGAGGAATTCCTGGAGGAGCCCCGGAAAAATTTCTGGAGAAACTCCGGAAAGGAAATACTGGGGAAACTCCCGAGGAATTGCTGGAGGAACCATGACGAAATACTGAGGGAATCACAGGTGGGGCTCCGAAGTACTGTGAAATAATTCCTGGAAGATACCCGAAACAAAAAATCCTAGGGGAGCTCCGGAGGCGTTCCTGTAAAAACTCCAAGGTAATTTCTAAAGGAACTACACTGAAATTCCTGGAGAAACTATGGAGGAAACAGGAGGAAATTTTCAGTAGAGCTTCAATGGAACTAACGTGGAACTGCCGGATAAAACCCAGAGGAATTACGTGAGGAACTTGAAGAAATTCCTGAATGAACTCCGGAGGGATTCCAGGAGGAACTTCGAAGGAATTCCAAGAGAAATTCGCGAAGGAACTCTGGAGGATTTCTCGGAGAAATTTTAGGGGAATTCCCGAAGTAACTCTAGAAGAATTCCTGGAGAAACTCCGAACTTTGGCGGAAATCCGCAGGAATTCCCGGTGAAATTCCTAAGGAAAATTCCTTTCCGGAGGAAATCTGAAAGAATTGCTAGAGGAAATTCCATAAGGAACTCTGAAGAAATTCTTGGAGGACCCCCAAAATAACACCGAAACATTTGCTAGAACTGCGGAATATTTTCTAGAGATACTTCGAGGTAATTCCTGAAGGAACTATGGAGCAAACCCCGAAGAAACTTTGGAGAATCTCCAAAGGAATTTCAGGAGGATACATATAGGAATTTTTGCCAAAGAATTCCTGGAGGATACATATAGGAATTGGTTGGTAAATGGCTGGACATGGCGTAATTTAGGGGCAATGGTCCTCCGGAGATCTAGGGGGTTGGTGGACCAACCCCTAGATCTCCGGAGGACCATTGCCCCTAAATTACGCCATGTCCAGCCATTTACCAACCAATTCCTATATGTATCCTCCAGGAATTCTTTGGGAAAAATTCCCTGCAAGCCAACCGTAAAAAAAATAACAAGCACAGGATCGTCAACAGAATAATACGGACTGGAGCAATCGGTATAGACCAATGCGACGAAAAAGGACTAGCGATTGGAAACTCGGTATGTGGAACTGTAAATCCCTCAACTTCATCGGAAGCACTCGCATACTCTCCGATGCATTGAAGGACCGCAAGTTCGACATCGTAGCGCTGCAGGAGGTTTGTTGGAACGGTTCAATGCTGCGAACGTTTACCATCTACCAGAGCTGAGGCAACACACACGAGCTGGGATCAGCTTTCATCGTGATGGGCGAAAGAATGTGCAGGTTTAGGATCAAGGGCCGATTCTTCAAAATCAGCATAATCAACGTGCACAGCCAACACTCCGGAAGCACTGATAATGATAAAGCCACGACATTAAGATCATCATAGGAGATTTAAACGCTCAGGTTGGCCAAGAGGAGGAGTTCAGACCGACGATTGGAAAGTTCAGCGCCCACCGGCTGACGAACGGGAACGGCCTTCGACTAATAGATTTTGCCGCCTCCAAGAATATGGCCATTCGTAGCACCTACTCCCAACATAGTCTTCCATACCGATACATCTGGAGATCACCACAGCAAACAGAATCGCAAATCGACCACGTTCTGATCGATGGACGGCACTTCTCCGACATTATCGACGTCAGTATCTATCGTGGCGCTAATATCGACTCCGACCACTACCTGGTAATGGTAAAGCTGCGCTCAAAACTCTCCGTCGTAAACAACGTACGGTATTGACGCCCGCCGCGGTATGACCTTGAGCAACTGAAGCAACCGGATGTCGCCACAGCATACGCCCAGCATCTCGAGCAAACGTTGCCGCGGAAACTCCTCTCGAGGACTGCTGGAGTACAATAAAAGCAGCCATCAACGTTGCAGACGAGAGCATTGTTGGGTACGCTGAACGGAGAATGATTCTGGAGGAGAAGAACGCAGCGCTGGCAGTAATGCTGCAGCAAGGTACTCGGCAGAACGTGGAACGTTATAGACAAAAGCGGAAGCATCAGACCGCCTGTGCCAGGAGAAAAAACGCCGCCTGGAGGAGACGGAATGCGAAGAAATGGAGCTGTTGTGCCGCACTCAAGAAACACGAAAGTTCTATCAAAAACTCAACACATCCCGCAGAGACTTCGTGCTGCGAGCCGAAATGTGCAGGGATAAAGATGGGAACATTTTGTCGGACGGACGCAAGGTGGTTGAAAGGTGGAAGCAGCACTACGACGAACACTTGAATGGCGCTGAGAGCACAGGCACGGAGGTTCTAGGCAGTAGAAGAAATGACTAGGTCGGAATGTTGGACAATAGCAACCAACCAGCTCCCATTTCGAGAGAAGTTAAGGATGCCGTTTAACAGCTCAAGAACAACAGGGCAGCTGGAAAGATAGTATGGGAGCGGAACTCATTAAGATGGGCCCGGAGAAATTGTTTGCTTGCCTACATCGGCGGATAGTCAGAATCTGGGAGACTGAACAGCTACCGGAGGAGTGGAAGCAAGGGGTTATATGCCCTATCTACAAAAAGGGCGACAAGCTAGAATGTGAGAACTATCGAGCGATCACTATTCTCAATGCCGCCTACAAAGTATTATTCCAGATCATCTTCTGTCGTCTATCATCAATAGCATTTATGTTCGTGGGAAGTTATCGAACCGGTTTCGTGAACGGCCGCTCGACGACGGACCAGATTTTTACATTACGGCAAATCCTCCAAAAATGCTAGGAATAACATCACCTTTTCATTGATTTTAAAGCGGCATACGACAGCACCAAATATACCAAGTACAAAACGCTGATTAGACCGGTGGTCCTTTACGGGCATGAAACGTGGACGATGCTCAAGGAGGACCTGCAAGCACTCGGAGTCTTCGAACGTCGAGTGCTTAGGACGATCTTTTGCGTTATGTAGGAAAACGGTGTGTGGCGGCGAAGGATGAACCACGAGCTCATTGCATTCCACGACGAACCTAGCATCCTGGGCCACCAAGCTCTGGGGAGAGTTCGTTAGAATTACTAGGAGAAGAACAAATGTAAGAAATAATAATTTACTGATCAGTAAAAGCTATCATGAATGGAATTAATATATTTTCAGCTTTGAGCTGCGTAAACAGAGAGTTTTTAAATCCCTTCTGAACAATGATTATTATGCAAGCGATCGTAAACTTAAAAATGAGAATAGTTCAGTATTCTGCCTGGGGAATTCCAGCTACAAAAACGATGCCGTTCATCTGTCTGGTGAGCGCCTCAACGATTCGTTTGCGCAAAGAATAATGCCAAAAGTGAGACTTATGGTCACCCTCGCAATTTGCGCATACAAACTTTTCAGTATTTTTTTCATACGACAGACGTCCTTAGCGTGAGAAGATTCTACGCAAATCAAGCATCCATGCGGCAATATTTTGTACCATTTTTTATAGTAGGGTACAAAAAAGCTCCAAAAGCCTGGCCTGTTGTGTGTTGCACGGTTTGCGACTCACGTTAGGCGTACTTAACCACTAAATAACTTTCCCTACTGCTCCTGTGCCCCGATCTCCAATTTCATCGGGGGAGGGCGTAACAGCAGAAGCGTTACATCTACACACGTAGATTCCGTTAATTTTAACGATCAAGAAACCCTCGTATGAGCGTTCGACTACTTCTTGGATAGGGAAACGGCCCATTACTTGGATTGCCATCGTCTCTGCTCTGTCTTTTACCCAATTTCCGTTATCGATAATGTCGCACTTTGTTTCCGTTGCCGACCTTTTTCACCACATTTCCTGCTGTGCGGACCTGCTCGGGCCTTTGCAGTTTCATGCCCGGTGCCCGAAATCCATGCATCTGAAGCATCTCTCCACCGAATTCGTCTCCTTAGGGATCTATTTTAGCGGGCAGACCAACCCAGTTTGGCCTTACCAGCGTCAACGAGTTTTTTGGCTGATGTGACTGGTAATCGGATCGTCACTATTTGCATACCCCCGTACGCTTTTCTCAGCCGGATGGACTGCGGTGCTTTTTCCAGGCTGATTGAGACAGCAGTGTACCGCTCACATCATCTTTGGTTGTGATCTTGTCCAGTTCTCTACATTCGATCACTACCTCCTGGGGTAAGGCTCTCACGCTTGCCTCGTTGCCCAGCGACTTCGCAACGAGCTCCCGGCTTGATCGACGGATTTTTTTTGAGCTCAAAGAGCATATCACCTTTCTGGGTGCGCCTGGTTTTCATCACATATTCACTCAGCTCCCTTACTTTCTTCTGTATTCTGTAATTGCGTTTGGGGTTCCAATACTTCACTTTCGCCACAACACCTTCAACATAACTTCGGACAAACGAAAATGCAGATGAAGTGCAACACATCGTTCTACATTAGGGTGGGGCTTATTTCCAAAAATCTTTCGTAGTCTGGATTTACAAAGTGGAAAATGATCATCGGTCCCAAAATAACATCCTGTGAAAAAATGAGAATTTTTGGTGAAGGTTTAGAGGTGGCGCAAAGGGCGTATGTGCAGTTTTTCCATTTTAGTGAACTCTGAAAAATGTTGGTATGGTTTATAGCTTATTTTGGTGATTTTAGGACCCTTAAGGGCAAAAAATCACCTCAAAATTGCGATATCTCCACTCCTTCAGATGATATTTGACGAAATATATTTTATGCATGCGATTTTTGGCCCTTGAATAGGTTACAATGACTGATAACTATGAACCCGAATAAGAATAGCTGGGGAGGATTCCTATGCTTGTAGAATGGAACAAAGAGCAAAGAAGAATGACAGAAAGAACAAAGAACACAGAAGAATGTAAGGTGGGGTGGGTTAAACAGGGAGGAGGGTGTAACTGATGATATTATATTAGAATCAACTATGGAGCCGTGAAAATATCTCGGTTGGATGTATGAGATGTGATTATATGCAAGTTTAACACTCATTTAGTATTTTAGAATATCCGTTTGATATAACTCCAGCAATTGCTTTTATAATCTGAAAGAAATTACAGAGGGGCCCAAATCCATACAGGCTCAAAATCCGTACACTTCATACAAATAGTAGGAGTTTTATATGAAGTGGAAGGGTTTAGATTCATTTCTTAGGTGTTCGGATTTTGATCCCACACGATATATCCTTATTAGGTAAATCCATAAACGATTTTTGCTTGCCAGCAATAACACTTCTTGTTAGAATTTCCACAGGAATTTCTGGATTATGATGCTATTTCAGCAATTAATTGCGTTTGGGGTTCCAATACTTCACTTTCGCCACAACACCTTCAACATAACTTCGGACAAACGAAAATGCAGATGAAGTGCAACACATCGTTCTACATCTGTATTTGAAATCGATGTGTATAAACAACAGCAGAAGGAAAAAAAATCGGTAGTCAAAATTCAAATTAGTGCACGAGCTTCTATAGGGTGCAAGAGATAAAGCACTTCAGGTTGAAAACCTCTCAAATAAAACCAAAATTATGTCGTCACAGTTCTGAAACATATTTTTTAGGACAGAGCTACATGAAGGAATTTTCACAGGATGTCCTATGTATATATAAATAAATATATAAATTAGTTATGAATTTAATAGATACTGCGTGAGGCTGAATTTCCAGGATGTAAATTTTGCAACGGTCCCTTTCGATATATTGCTATCATCATTCAGAAAAAAAAAACAACCAAACGATTATTGAACTAAAGCAGTAAAGTGACGTGCATTTATCTATATCTACCAGGAGAATAATGATCAAACTTCGCATGGAATCAAGGACACTTTAGCCGTTATTGAAATTTTTCCATAAAGTCCAATAAAGTTGCAATAAGTTCCAATAAAATCGTTTACATGGGTCGAAAACTAGAGATGGTTAAAAAATTGGTGCTCTTCCCCTACTTGAAGAAAAATTGCTCGAAATATTTCTGAAGTAGGTAATATTAAATAGAAGTTAAGGGGTCGGACCTGGTGTAGTGGTTAGAACACACACCTTTCACGCTGAGGATCTGGGATCGAATCCCATCCCCGAGGAGAAAATATGAAAAAAAAATGAAGTCAATAAATATAATCATCGTTTTCTAGATTCCTCAGTTACGCTCAAGACATCACTAGTTTCACCCTCCCACCTGTTTAACCCACCCCACCTGACATTCTTCTGTGTTCTTTGTTCTTTCTCTCATTCTTCTTTGCTCTTTGTTCCATTCTACTGGCATAGGAATTCTCCCCAGCTATTCATATGCTTATTCGGGTTCATATTAATCAGCCAGCGTAACCTATTCAAGGGCCAAAAATCGCATGCATAAAATATATTTCGTCAAATATCATCTGAAGGAGTGGAGATATCGCAATTTTGAGGTGATTTTTTGCCCTTAAGGGTCCTAAAATCACCAAAATAAGCTATAAACCATACCAACATTTTTCAGAGTTCACTAAAATGGAAAAACTGCACATACGCCCTTTGCGCCACCTCTAAACCTTCACCAAAAATTCTCATTTTTTCACAGGATGTTATTCTGGGACCGATGATCATTTTTCACTTTGTAAATCCTGACTACGGAAGATTTTTAGAAATAAGCCCCACCCTACTCCCTTAGGCCTGGATCCTTCCTCACTCTCCTTAGAATCGCCGCGTAGGTCGTCTTGTCACTTGCTTCAATGACAAGAGCATCGCCCTTGAACCTCCCCCGAGGTGACCGTCGCTTTTCTTTTTTCTTCGGTTCCTTTCTCTTTCTATTCTTTTCCTTACGTGTTGCATTATTCTCCTTCTGGCTTTTCACGGTGCGCCATTCACTGCCGTTATTCTGCTCGCTGACGCACTCATTGTCGCTTCGCTGCTTTTTGGGATCATCCTGTTCTCCTGGTGTATTCCTCGTTCTTTGCTCAGAGCGGGTGGTCATTGCTTCTAGGCGTCTCCTGTGAAACGGCTGTTACATTCACCAAAATCAATGCTTTTCGGCTTTTTTCCTTCTAATCCGCAATTCCTTCAGTCCACGTTCTGCGGCTGTTGCGGCGGACTTGATGCTCCTGACCAGCTGCTTGACCCTGAGGTGGCATTGTTTTTGGTCTTGACGAACTCATAGAGTTCGTTGGCCCTCCTCTTTACTTCTTACATCTTCGACTTATCATGCTGCCCGTCGGTCGTCTTGAACAGTGCTACTCCCCAACTTTGGCGTGGATACTTGCCTCAGGAAGTCTGAATCCCGCTGGTTTCTTTTTGACTCACTCGGTGTGCTACATCTGCTAGTGCTGGCTGCTACCGTCTGTAGTATCACTGGCGATCTCTGTATCTTTCTGCTCCGCTGCAAATACTATCGCTTCTTCGTTTCCTCGACTTGATTCTCCATCCAAATCAATGTTTTGTACCATGACACTTCTTTTGACACCGACAGCACTGAGTGGGGTTCTGGTAATTTCCTTCAGGTTTCTGGGAATGTTCCCATGTCACACGGACATCGAACATAAGTGTAGCATTTTCTAAAGCTTTAATATTATGTAGATCTTTTTTGTTAAAGTGAACTAAATAATATTCTTGAGAAAGCCTTTTCCGACGAACACTAGATTGGTTTTTTTTTTTCAAAATGATTAGTTGGACTGGGGAAAAACCTAATAAATCATATATTCCATTTTTGATAACTTCAGGTGACTTATAGCCAATTGAGATACCTTTCAAGACGACCTTGAACGTTCAGTTTTGTCATCATAGTTAAAACAAAATGCTCCTTTTCTTCAAGATGTTTGAGCCTACTTTATTGTTTATCTGATGAACTGACTATCTAGCAATATGTACATTTGATAAATTTAAATTTAATTTTATTTTCGACATTAGCTCATATGAGAAAAGTTATCATACATATTCTCATTTTTCATTGTCTGAGTCATCAAGGTATACTTTGTTATATTGTTGAAATCTGACTCATTGGATTTACTTATAATTTTACACAATCTAGACAAAACCAGTAAGAACCATGCGAACTGAAATTTTGACTTAATTTCATAAAGTTGAAATAATATCACGCCTGTCCTTCCCCTTATTGATCTTACGTTACAAAAGTATAATTATTCATAGGTTCTTCGTTAATGACGAGCCGCACCTTATATTAAATTGATGCAATTTCCATTACACGAACAAACCAAGTGTCCAGAAAAAAAGATTGATAAAATATTAATGACTTCCATCTGCTACCATCTTGAAGCATAAACCCCATGTCACCGATGATAATGCAGACCAAATCTTCCTTTCACTTCGCCTTAACAGGCCACAGAACAGCACAGAGTGTCGTCCATAATTATGTGTTTATGAGACAATTTACGAGAAATTGTATTTCTTGGTTTTCTTCGAATGCCTCCCTCAAACCTACACTCTATTACCTGATGGACAACCACGCACGTCATGCCCAAATCCCCCTCGCGTCGACGTAGAGCTAAGACGGCTGTTAATAATTAAAGACGAAGAAGACTAAATGAAGATCAATGCGATAACGGCACTCTGAGTGACACCTACGGCCGAAGGAAACGTGACGAAATGGCCCTTTCAAGGGAAAAGCTAACACAAAAAGATTCCAAGATGTCCTCACTCCTGCCGTTACTTACACTTTGAAGAGAACAAGCCGAAGGAACCACGGGAATGTCACCGACGTAAATTGACAAGACATAAGAACGAAATCAATCACGTTCGTTCCCACATGGTCAGCAAAGGGGAGGCATACCTACTGTCTCAATAACGTTGATAATGATGATGATGACAGTCGGAGAGTGTGGCTGGCGTTGATAGTGCAGCAACGCGTCAAGAAAAGTATGTAATGAAATTTTCCCGCTACCGCTGCGGATGTCCTGGAACCTTGAGTGACACTCACACTGAGGGGGCAGAAAGAGGGTGTAAATTATCGGGGCAGGCTGCTTTCGGTAAAACAAGAAATCTGGGAAAGGGGAAGATTACATGAATTTCGGGTGACATGTGGAAACCATTAAGTGCCGAACGTGATTTGGATCACTTAAGGAGGTCAAAGGAAGTGTGAGGGCATATGGATTTAACAGAAAATTGGAAAGTTTCGATTGCATTTGATAGATCGAGGATATGATAGAAGCTTACGATTGTCGATGTTGGGCTTATTTAACCAATAGGCCTGAGTGAAAGCAAGCATTCTAAACCTTCACCGCTCAGCGAATTCTTTATGGATTCAAATGATTTTTTGTCAGTATACTGGCACACATATCTAGTTTCTAGAAGTGGACAGAGGAACGCGGAAATTTTCCTGTGGCCAGAGTTATTTCGGTGGGTCACTAAGTCAGGCCGGGTGAAAAGGGTATGTGCGTTTGTGCCCCTGGAGGTAGACACAGTCACAGATAGTTTCTGGAATCGGCTATAATATGGCCACTATATGACGGAATTTTAAGACAATTGCATCAGTGTAAGTCTTTTGAAAAACGATTGAATTGGATAATTATGAGTTTTGCATTTGATTGATCCTACAAATGATCATTTTCGGGTCCCGGAACGCCTCAAACTTACGATAAAGTGGCCAATTTGTATCTGAACATCTGTACTAAGCTTATGGGAATGCATTTTAGTGCACAATTATGTTTGATTTCTACTTTTAGAGAATTGTAACGATTTAGTATTCAACAAATCTATATTACGGGCATTAAGTCCGGTATAAACGGTGCAAAAATCTTCATTTATAATATTGAATATCAGATCTTAATGATTTATGCAAATTAAAATGATTGTCATTGCAAATAAATAAAGATAACTTGGCATGTTCCAAAAAATAAACCTTTTTACACGACTTGACCCAGTGACCCATCCACCCACAGGAATATTTCCGAGTTCCTCTGGCCACTTCTAGAAACTAGATATGTGGGCCAGTGAACTGACAAAAAATCATTTGAATCCTTTAAAATTTCGCTGAGCAGTGAGGGTTTCAGTATTTTTGCTTTTACTCAGGCCTATACGGGTTAACAACTTTTCCGAAGACATTATACTTCTATATTACAGTGTTGCTCAGGCTCATTTTTCAATCGTCTGTATTTCTGATCTAAAATATTTATCTGAATAGATCAGTGTGCTATTCATGATAACTTTAGGGGTAGTACGGCCCCGGAGTTGGGTGAGCTATATACTGCCCATACTCGCATAACAGTTCCATTTATATAAGAAATCCCATAGAATATGGGACTGTTATGCGAGGATGGGCAGTATAGCTCATACAGAGATTATACAGTCTCGTTTCAGTTGAATATAATGTTATTCAGCTACCAATGCTTCCTGAGATGTTTATTGTTGATAGCATCTTCTAGATTGAGCTCTTAGTCTTAGAATGAATGGGTGGTAAATGACTGGACAATGCGTACCATTGGTACTTCGCGTACCTGCAGGTATAAAATAGACCCCCTTTTTAGTCCTTAGCCTCTTGTCCAGTAACTCCTATCCCTACCTCCCCATGGTGCCGCCTGGGGTACGAGTAACCGTAGGGAAGATCGGGTAACCAACCCTGGTGGAACCTTGGTCGTATGCTGACAGGGAAGGGGGGCTCCTCTCTTCTGAGGGTGTAGCTTATCGGAGCGTCTGTTCTCCATGTTACGGGCGGCTCAAAACAGCGTCTGTTCTTCATGTTAGGAGCAGCTGATCATCGTCCTAGTGCCAACGTGGGACTCTAAACAGTTCTGATCCTCCGACGAGACAGGGGGTTGGTGCAGGCCTTACAAGCCAGTCGTAAAAATGATCAGTACAGGAAGCATACAAGATAAATTCGTACCGGAACAATCGACATAAACCCAGGCATCGAAAACGGACTAACGATTGGAAACTCGGATCATGGAACTGTAAGTCTCTCAATTTCTTGGGAAGTACCCGCATTCTTTCCGAATTATTGAGGGTCCGCAAGTTCAACATAGTAGCGCTACAGAAAGTTTGCTGGAAAGGGTCGACGGTACATACGTATAGGGATGGTTATTCCATATACCACAGCTGCGGCAACAGACATGAGCTGGGCACAGCTTTTATCGTGATGGGCGAAATGCAGAGGCGCGTGATTGGGTGGTGGCCAATCGACAACAGAATGTGCAAGTTGAGGATCAGAGGCTTTTTCTTCAATATCAGCATAATCAACGTGCACAGCCCTCACCTAGCAAGTGACGATGACGATAAGGACGCTTTCTACGCGCAGCTAGAACGTGAATACGACAGCTGCCCAAGTCATGAACCGTCATCGGAGATCCCACCGCTCAGGTTGGCCAGGAGAAGGAATTTAGACCGATTACATTACGGAACACGTTTTTGTCTCCAGCACCAAAATACCACTATTCACTTAATTAAGGGTTGCTGAATCCATTGCCGTTTTCAGAAATATCATAGCACGTCTACACAGCTAAAAATATGTTGTAAATTTAAGTTTATTTTCATGCACATATTTGGAGAATCAAATTTTTTTTTCAATCGAATTCACTTTAAATTTACACGATCATGTAATATTCAACCATTTTTAGTTAAAAATTGAATGTACAGTGATACCTCCATGAGTCGATGTTCCATGACTCGATATCGACTCATGGAACCATACTAAAAACAAAATTTCATGGTTACTATGATGTTCCCTAGAAGCAGCTTTCCAAAGGATTGCTGTTCCATGACTCGATATTTCCATGAGTCGATGGTCCATTCAATATCGACTCATGGAGGTTTCACTGTATATTCATTTAAATGTACATGATACTGTAACAACACACGAACTTGATTTATTTTTACAGTAGACTTCAGTTTACATTACATTGAAAATTTAATATATTTTTCTGTGTAGGTTTTGAGATATTGACTGTTGAAAATGCAAAAATATCACTATTTCAGCCAACTTGCATGCAAGTTTGCCAGCTTATAAGGTAATATATTGGCTTCATATACCACAGAATTCAAACTTTATGTATATAACAATACTTATCATCAAAGTTTGTAATTTCGATGCGGAAAAGTTATTTTTTGATGGTTTACAGAATTGTTGTATTTTGCCATATAGAAGAAACAAAGAATTTTGTATGGAGACTGCAAGCATGTTGAAATAATCGGTTTAATCGAAATTTAATCGCGCAATTTCAATCAAATTATGTCTGAAATGAATGTTCAAGTTCTATTTTGCATGTTTGGTGGATTAGATTACAAAAAAAAAAATTGTTAAATTGTACTTTAAATTTCATGTAAACATTAATAATACCAGTGTTTTATAAAACTTTGGCGACCTGTAGCTAAAAATTGTGACGTGCTGGAACATTTCTGAGAATGGCACCTGATTTAGCAACCCCACATCTACTAGAGACACATAATTTGATCCTTGAGACACGCAAAAATGTCATTTTTGTTACGATGTGTTATAGGGAAATTCAGCGCTCACCAGCTTACGAACGAAAACGGCCTTAGACTGATTGATTTCGCCACCTCCAAAAACATGGCCATACGTAGAACCTACTTCCAGCTCAGCCTCACGTATCGGTACACCTGGAGATCACCCCAACAGACTGAATCGCAAATCGACCACGTTTTGATTGATGGAAGACACTTATCGGACATTATCGACGTCAGAACCTATCGCGACGCAAACATCGATTTGCGATGGTCTTGCCTGCCTCCTGTTCAATATTGCGCTAGAAGTTATGAAACGGGCGGGTTTCAACATGCGGGGCACGATCTTCAATAAATCCAGCCAGTTCGTCTGCTTTGCTGACGACGTGGACATTGTCGGAAGAATGTTATAGTTGGTTTCTGAACAGTATACCAGGCTGAAACGTGAAGCAGATCGGGTTGGATTGAAGGTAAATACGTCGAAGACGAAATATCTGCTGGCTGGCGGAACTGAGCGCGATAGAGCTCGCATTGGCAGACGCGTGATGATCGAAGGGGATGAGTTCCAGGTAGTGGACGCGTTTGTCTACCTCGGATCATTGATAACGTCGGATAACAACTGCAGCAGAGCAATTCGAAGACGTATCATTGCCGGAAGTCGTGCTTACTACGGACTCCACCAGAACTTGCGGTCTGGTAAACTTCACTTCCGTACTAAGTGTACCATGTACAAGACGCTGATAAGACCGGTAGTCCTCTATGGGCATGAGACGTGGACAATGCTCGACGAGGACCTGCAAGCGCTAGGAGTTTTTGAACGACGTGTGCTTAGAGGAAAAGAAGAATGAACTACGAGCTTGCGCAACTCTACGGTGAACCCAGTATCCAGAAAGTCGCCAAAGCTGGAAGGGTACGATGGGCGGGACACGTTGTGAGAATGCCGGACAACAATCCCGCAAAAATGGTGTTTACCTCACCGGCCGGTACAAGACGAAGGGGAGCGCAACGAGCAAGGTGGTTTGACCAAGTGGAGCAGGATCTTGAAAGTGTGGGGCGATTGAGAAATTGGAGGTTAGCAGCCATGGACCGAGTTAGCTGGCGTAACATTGTAGCGCAGGTCATGTCTTGAAGGACGTAGAGCCAGCAAAAGTAAAGTAAGTCATAGAATGAATCTGATTTTCGCAATAAATGCAATAAGGACAGCAGTCCAGAGTCTCGTGACTCTTGTTTTCATGTACCAAAAGCAAATCCAAATGTACTAAAGATTGGAAGTAACAATTGCAGGCACTGAGGTCCCCTTTTAATTTTATTCCCAGTAGACTATAACAGGTCTTTCTTGATCACGTGCTATGCATCTAACATAAGGTTCACGAAGTAACACAAAATTGAGTATGATTCGCTCAAAATCTAGCTCTTCTGGACCAACACATCTGGTGTGTAAATTTTAACACATGCTGACAAAAGAGAGTACTTTTCACAAAAGCTTTCATGCTCGGAGAAAAAAAAAATTCTATGAGTCAAAATAAGTGATTTACAGTAATTCGTCTCATCAAAAACAATTGATGGAACATACCTCACGGTGTATTGTGAAATTGAAAACTGACTTATTAAAACCATGAACATCAATCACTATCTATGCTAAAAGGTCATAAGGGAAATATTGACTCTGGATCTCAATTTTGAGAGCTCTCTCAGATGAAGATTAAAAGGATTAGAGATTATACATTCCGTAAGTCTTTTGCGCTATCGGGTTAAGGTAAATATGCATTGAGCCCAAACCTCGAAATCACAAAGAGCAATTCTCGCTGAAACCAGGCCGCCATCGGCACCCATCGTTATAATTCCAATGTTATGTCACTATCCGCTAGTTTTCAGTAAAACTTAAGGGTGGTTCTTTCGGTTTTCTCAAACTGGTGGACCCCTCGTACGCCAGCTAGCTAAACATAAAAGCCCATTTTTTGATAAATCTTGGGTGTTTCTTCACGTGATATGTCTAATATTTCCCTTTCTGAAACACATAACAAACTTAGTGGCATCGTATAGAGAAAGGATAAAGCTTTCATTTGAAGTTAAATAATTTTGGCGAAACGGTAGCATTAAAATTCAACATGTTGAGTGCTAGCAAGATGAAAAATTCATACTACTCAAAATTAAGATGACGTCAAAATCCAAGATGGCCGCCAGACTTCACTCAAAATAATACTCTTATTCTTTCATCGACTCGAATAAAACACCAACGATTGAAAACTTGTTTCTTTGTTGAACAAAAAATAATGTTTGCATTGATTGCACTCACCATATACGTTAAAATCGTAAAACATAATTTCGAAAATCGTTCAATTTATACGGTAAATATCATTGCTCACCTAGTTTTTGTAGCCTATCTTACGCATTTTTTTTTCAGTTTTCTGATGATGATCTCAAAATTCAAAACGAGCGGTGCGCTAATGGTGAAAAAACGTCTTTTCTAACACAATTCAATATGGCAGCCAAATTCCAAATGGCCGTCAAAATTTTTGTAACTTCATATGAAAGCTATGTCCTTTCTCTATACGATGTCACTAAGTTTGCTATGTGTTACAAGGGAAATATGAGACATATCGCGTGAAGAAATACCCAAGATTTATCAAAAAATGGGCTTTTTTGCAAACTGTTTAGCTAACTGGCGTACGAGGGATCCACCAATTTGAGAAAACCGAAAGGACCACCCTTAAGTTTTATCGAAAACTAGCGATCAGTGACATAACATTGGAATTCTAACGATTGGTGCCGATGGCGGCCCGGTTTCAGCGAGAATTGCTCAAATCAAGAGAACCTGACAAACGTTCGCTCTGAAAATGTGATAGATTGGTTACCACCAGCAAGTGACCAGTGAGTCGAATGTTCACCACAAACGGTTGTTTGGTTCTCTAGATTTGTGCTCTAGAAAATTCGAAGTATGGCTTCGATGCATTTTTCGTCTTAAGCATTCCAAATCAAATTCTGTCTCAAATTGCATTAAATCTTTTGTTAGAAAAAAAACATTCATTCAAATTGCTCCGCCTTTCCTCTCATTACAAAATACCACTTTTTCCCAATTTTTAGAACACAACCACTTCAACTCGTCGTAATGGTTGGCAATCCGAGTGAACCTTTCCAGTTGCTATCTCCCAGTCTGATGGCTTCCATAACCCAAACAAACCGACTAAGCACACACTAAACATGCATTAGAAGTGCACCCAGTACAAATATAATAAGCAATAAATTATAATATTTACTTCCTGTCTTCCTAGTTTTTGCCATCGTTGGCGTCATCAACCGGGCCAAGCACTACTCCGATAGTTGTGAGTTGCCATTTGCCATCATAAGAGCACTTGAATTTAAATTTCTCCCACTTTACCAACCCGACCGTCACACATAGGAACTCCTTGCATTCGGAGTCAACGTTTGGAAGTGAAATGGGTCGGTTCCTACCCTTGTTATTATCTATACATGTGGCTCCTGGAGGCAACCTTCGGCAAGGAGCAAGAACACGGCTCGGTTTTCGGGTTAATGAATGCTCGCTCCTTGGATTGTGCCAAAAACACCAAGCGGAGCCTCCCGGGGCCGGGGGGCGAAAGGAACGATAAGAATCTAGCACATGATGGCACTGGGGGCTAGAAATCCGAATTTCACGACAAAATTCCAAGCGCTTTCATAATGAAGCAAAGTGAACCTAAAGTTATACCATTTTTTGCATTCGTTTATCATGTGGTATGAACGATGATACTTTATGCCCAGGGAAGTCAATAAAAATTCACTAACGAAAAGATCCTGGACCAACCGGAAATTAAATCCAGATACCTCCGGCATGACTTTGCTTTGTAGACGCTGTCGTTACCATTAGGCTAAGAAAAGCTCCTATCATACATGTTCTGAATAATGAGGATCATCTTAAATAATTCATTTCATAGTTAGTTTTGTTTTAACTTTTGTTGTGAAATTTTGATTTCTGGCCCATAGCGGATGGTTACGGTGCTGGTGGTGGTGATGCCGACGGAAGTGATGCCGGTAGGAATCTACATTCCGGTTCTTGGTGGTGGGCTTTGGCATGTGCATTGCAGACACACATCATCGTCTTCGTCGTGATTATCGTCGAGAATGGATGCGGCTAAGGAACATGAACCTAATAAGGAGCGGCAAGCGGTTTCTGCTACAGACGGGGTAGATGAAGATTGCAAGCGAGCGGGGGGTGGGGAAAAACCCAGAGAACAACATTCATAAAGATTTATTTCTTATGTTTAATTTGTATTTATCCTCGGGGTTAGTTTTGTGTGAGTCTTTTTCCCGAGTGCTGACGGTGGCATTTTATAGTCGGAAAAAGAGGGAAAAAGGTCTGCTTCTGATTTTCCAGGACGATGGATTCTATGCGAGAATGAGACCGGTTTTAATGTTTAGTTCAGAGAAATCCATTTTGATAGTTGGTCACTATTTTCTGGTGAAATGGTAGAAACTACTAAATTTAGCTTAAGAGTGTTCACCAACAAACCCACGCTCGGCTTGTATATTAAAAGCGAGATTTTCTATGATTCAAGTGCTAAATGCATCATGCGACCGGTCTTGCTTGGGATTAGCGAATCATGAAAAATGATCAATTGCACCCGAAATTACGGCCGGTAAACTTCAAAACGTCAAAACCTTTTAACAGCAAGAAAAATGTGCTTTTCTATGGAAAAATAAGGAATGCCTCGATATTTACCAATTTTCAATAGTTTAGGCAGGAAAATCAATAGTTTTCATTATTGGAGTCGGTTCGTAGAAAGAATTCCTATCGATTGGTGCAAGAATCTCGAAAATCTACCCGTGCGTTAGTATGTTATTAACAGTCAAAATCCAACCACTTTTCGTGAAGCGAGCGATTTTCGTTTTTCGAAATTGTACCCCAGTATGTTGCCCTAAGACGTTATCCAACGTCAAAAATTGTAACCATGATCAATTTTGTGTTGGAATTCAGTTATTTGTGCGCATTCCCTTAAAAGCTTTCCGGGTAGGGTTACCAGACGTACTCTTTTTAGAGTACAAGTACTCTTTTTTGCCTTAAAAATTTGTGTACTATTCTTTTTTGCTAAACGGGCTCAAGTGTACTCTTTTCAGTTATTACTGACAATAAAATAACCTGTTGAAGAAACCAAATCAACCTTTTTCCAGGAAAACACAGATAAATGATCAATTTTCGATAAAAACTGGCTGAATCGAATAGGGTAGACTGTTTACATCGTTCTAGAATGCTAACAGTTGGCGGCAGCGACAAAAAGTGCAGACAACATCTTTTCATACATACAGTTTATTTCACTGGCCGCCGAACGGTAACACTGATGTTACATTGAATTTTCTCAAGCACTTTTTCTAGAAACGTCGTTTTGGCGATGCAATTTTTTATGAACAAAGCTGTGGTAATGGAAAGGTTTTAATTTGAAGTATTGAATGGAAATCACAAAAATAAACTATTAAATCAATCAAGTTTCTAAGTTCTATAATATTTTATATGACTTGGTAAAATTAAACTTAAGGGCCTGCACAGAAAAAAATTTTCAATTTTCAATGTGATGTAAGCTGAAGTCTACTGTAAAAATAAATCAAATGCGTGTATTGTTACAGCGTCATGTTAATTTAAATGAATATAAGGTAACGTGGGGTAAGTGGATACAGAAAAATCAAAAGTCTACTACATTGTTATGTACAGCTAACGTGAATAATGTAATTCAAACTTTTTTCTGTGGATTACAAATGAGGGACTAATATTCTTCAAATCGTCAATTATTTCGATTTTTCTGACTGTTATGTATTGAGTACGAGAGACTTGAAAATTTGCGCCAAATGATGCACTTGCCCAACCATGGTGGGGTAAGTGGATCACCAATAACAAACTTTTGTTCTCAAAACAAATCTGGTGTAATTATGTATAGTACGAATGATTTTACTATTGATCTTGTAATTAGTACTAGTAGTGTCACATTTTAATACCTTGAAATTAAAAAGTATCTTTATTTAATCAAGATATATGTATATACATATTTTATACATTGATTCCCACAAATTCGAAAAAACTTATATTGTAGCTAGAATAATTTGAAGAAAATTCATCCATTTATAGACATAAGTTATATAGAAGTATTGTAGGATTATTCCTAATGATGTTTTATAAAAACACTCGTAGTTTAAAAATATTAGTGACATTTACTTTTGAATAACAAACTGAAATCCTTTTATTCTATTTATGAATAAATTTGTATCATCTGTCTAGAACAATTTATATGGTCAAATAAGGTACGATTATATGCTTTCAATTGGCAAATTTGTATATTTCGCTCTTCTACAGCTCAGCTTGGATAAACCACGGAAAGTTTCGTGTAAATTTTAAAATTATTATTTTCATATATCAGAAAGGTTAAAAAAAACTTTTAGGTGGATTAATTCAAATTTTCTTTGGACAATTTGACAAATTTAAGCTGGGAATGAATAAAGTTAAGGGAAAACAACATTTGCGGATACTAAAACTTTTTAAAATTATCGTAAGCTGTCTGCCAATAAATAATAATAATACTTGATCCACTTACCCCACCCCATTAAAAAGTAGGGTAAAGTGTACCATGTAGAATATATCTGTATTTATTTATAAAAATCACATATGTTTCATTGTGATTCATTCAATTAGAACTGAAATGCTCACACCGTGTCGAAAAAACTAATAGTATTCGACTTTAGACAGAGATACAGTGAATTTTTGATTGATGCAAAACAATTTTCAAAATAATTAATTTTTGAAGCTAACAAGTTTGCTTGTGTTAGTATACGTGCAGTACTAGTTTTGCAATAGTATCAGTGTGGGCGTAAGAATATAACCTAAAACGAAGCAACGGTGCGAAAACATTTAACATATTCATGTATTAATGCTTAATATTGACGAATGATCCACTTACCCCACTGGTACACTTCCCCCACTGTACCTTACATTCAATATTTAACTAAAAATGGTTGAATATTACATGATCGTGTAAATTTAAAGTGAATTCGATTGAAAAATAATGGGTTGGTCGTTGAAATTTAGGTTTATTTTGATGCTCCAAATATGTGAATGAAAATAAACTTAAATATACAACATGTTTTTAGCTGTGTTATTTTATAAGTCACTCTATGTGACTGGATTACTATGGGAGTCGACGGGTGACATCTGAAATATGCATGCTTACTTTGATCGACAGTGACTACAGAAGAGTCACATAAATCCACTCGATTTACAAAATAGACCCCTAAATCAAAGCCAATGCTTGAGGTTCATTTTAGATCCACGTTTAACTCTTCTCAGTTCTTCTGGTTTCTTCACGAACTCATATTAATCTACATTTTCTTAAAAGTATTCTTGCAAAGTACTAAGGAGAGATTTTTTTCAATAAACCTTATTTGAAAGACTTGAACGACTTTCGGTATAGTAAATGTAATAAAAAAAAAAAAAATAATGAAAAAATCGATTCACTCGTCAATGTCAATGTAGTAAGAAAGCATATTACAGAATTGGTGAGAAAAATAAGAGTTAAATTTCGTAAAATCTTTGATAGAATGTTGAGAGTAGTGTCTCTTTGAAAAACTTAATTTTAATTGAAATGTAGGAAAAGTGGCTGTGATTAAGAATCAGACATGTTTTTGCAAGAAAATGTTGAAATTATAAATTAGTAGTGCATTTAAAATTTTTCAAGTTAGGCTAAGTGTACTCTTAAGTACTCTTTTACAAAGTTGAAAAAATGTACTCTTTTCAGTGAGAACAAATATGGTAACCCTATTTCCGGGGCTGTTCGAGGTCTTTATTCCCTCCTCGACTCCTGATGTCACTCTAATGTATTGTAAAATTGTTTAATTCAGCGGTTTTCATATCGTGTTCCGTGGAGCACTTGGTGCCCGCAATGCCTTGACAGGTGCTCCGCGACATTTTTGAAAATTTGTACCATTGCCTTAAAATATCTCATCTTTTTGCTTGAAAACTTTAAATTTGAAGAATAAAACAACCGATCATACTTCAAATTTGATTGCTCGGTTGTATCTGGTAATACGTTAGTTCCCGCATCGCAAAATACAATTCGTCTTATTCTCCAAACATTAAACATCTTTTACCCCTTATTGTTAGTGTATCACAAATTGTATCTTTTTTGTTGAACAACATAGTACCTTTTTTTTTTTACTATTATAAGCTATTTGAGTAATGCATGCCAAATGGTAACATGCATTTCACTATATGGAACCGAAATTTGACAATTTGACAAACTGTAGAATGCATTAGTATTTGTAAGCGATATTCATTATACACACTTCAAAAAAAAATAACACTGACTATGTATGTTCCCAAAAATATCATTCTGCTTTTTACTCACAGCTCGATTTATTTGTTACGGGCATTTTTGTATTATTCCATAAAAAGATCCTCATGTATCGGTCTAAAATGAAACCAATTTTGATCATTTATCAATAAATGAAAAATTGGCACAGTCCTTACTAAAAACATTTTAACGCGCACGTCTTCGCGATTGCTGTGCTGATGTCAACAAATCAAAACAAGAAAAAGCACTAGCATTATTTAGAGTCGAAAATGGCACTGGCAGTTGGTTACGGTGATTACTAGGCCACGAACACCTAAGGCGCTTGCTTGGCTATGCATAGAGGAGCAGCAGTCCAAGTTTCGGACCATCGGAAAGCGGGTGCCCAAAGTGCCACTTGTTAATGAAATCGTCTTCCCTCTACCGTATACTAAGGTAAGATATTTTTTTACTAATTTGAATTACCTAATTAACCTAATCCTGCAATTTTCCCAAATTTCAGCCTGAACTTCAACCCACATTAAAGAAACAAGCGCTGTGTGACGTTATCCATCCCCGAGAACGTCCTTATGCATCCTCCTCACCGCTCGGAAAGTGACAACCCACTGCCACTACGGATGAATGTATATTTCTGCGCTGTTAATTATTCGAGTATTTAAAAACATATAAGAATTTAACTATAAAACAAATATGTGTACACACCCGTAGGTGATAATACAAATATAGTTTATCATATTTTAAACAAAATGCGAATAGATAATAATAATTAAAATTAATTGTTTTCGAGGAATAATACGTAATAATTTATTTCAAATAAGCCAATGAAACAAGTGATACGTGTGGTAAAAATTAGCATCAGAATTCAGTACTTAAGTGTAGATATTAAATTTCATTTGTTTGAGCAACTGAATTGGCTGTTTTAATTGAAATAAGATTTGTTCACACGCATTGATTTGTTTCTTTGTTTCTTATTAAATGTACTAAGTCGTCAAATATTCTCTTATGGGTCAACAACAACAGCACAGTATGGTAGAAGGTTAAAATACCATTACACACCATAAATCAATAATAACACATACATTATTTGCTTTTATTCTACCGAAAAAGTTCAACCATTCTTGAACTGTTCGCGTTACAGTATATTCAGCAAAACATGGATAGTATTTTAACTATTTAACAAATTGTGAACGAAAAATTTTGTTCGGAAAAATCGTCGTTTTTAAATGGTTACATAACTTAACCGCCCATTCCCCACATTGTGATTTTTCCAATTACCATTTATCAAACTGTAAAAACCGTTCGTGGTACGGTACACTTATTGTTATTTTGGATGCCATTGGGAATAATTCAAATATTGTCGCAAATTGTTCTGGATGGTTCACATTTATCCGGGTTATGACCAATCGATTCAAGTTTCATTGAAGAAGCGGTTTAATCTTGATGTTTTCGACGTTATGATGGATGAAGAAACACATTTTTAAAGAGTCTTATACACACGGTGTCAAAATCTCAATCATTATTGAACTTTCATGTACTTTGGAATGGAACATGGAAAAACCCTAAAAGTTGAAGAAATCCAATTTTCCGTGACAAAACATTTTGAAAGTTTCAGAATGTGAAAGTTTTGTTAGGATACTTATCTTTGTCGAAAAAAATCCGAGGTACATGTAACTTCGATAATAATAGATTTTTTTACGTCGTGGTACCAAATCAGGACTATTTTACGAGTTTCAAAAAATTATGAATGCACAATGCTTAACTTTGCGCCAAAGCAATTGTGCCATTTTTAAGCCACGAATTTTTAACCCGTATTCGCCCAATAAATGGAAAAAAGTTCAAATTGCCCGATTGTCTTTGTTTTAGCTAGAATAGAATTGCCTGGTTTTTTTTTATGGTTATTGGAACTTCTTGAAACGTTCACTGGTTTGTAGATATTCCCACATTGTACCGTTTATCAGAAACATAAAATTCACATATTGTGGACCAGTTTCAAGGAAGTTCCATAAATTACCAAAAAATACCCAATGCTAAAGCTGGTCTTAGTGTCTAATTCAGTTCTCACATAATGTTTGTAGCTGAAACTATAAAAAAAAAACAAGTTGAGTTGGAGTCAGATTTTTACCAATTAGTGGGGTGATAGTGATTAAACAGAACGTTGGGGTCATTTTTACCTGATCTGCCCCAGTGATCCACCGCCAAAAAAAAACTAGACATTTAGAAGATTTCATGCGATCTAAAACTAAGGTGAACCTTAAAAAAATGGGTCCTTAAAATTTTAATGAATTCTTGTTTTTATTTAATAATACGAAAGAGGATGTTCTTGCAACTACTTTAGCATTTTTACAAGCTCAAATAATGGCTATAACATATATAAACTTCATGTTTGACTTTCACTTTGTCAAAAAAATGCCACAGGGTTTATAGTTTTAACGCTGGGGTTGTTCCTATCCAGCCCATCGACATGGATGGAGACAACATCTTCTATGACGACAGATTGGCTTGTCAAATGGACTGGGCCCGGGGTATACAGTCTACTGTCAATCGTTGCAGTTGATATAGGGCATGACTAATGTGTATTTCTATCTGACATTTCGGTAGGGACACGGAACACAAAATATACCCAAAATTTGAGTTTAAACCAAAGGATATAACATAAACTCGAACCGTAATAAAATGTTTTCTGGACTTTAACCAACGAAAATTATTTAAAAATTTATTAAACATGTGTTTTTGGCCTAAACTTAAGCGTTTGGTACTAAAACTGGGACAGGGCTTCAAGACCCTATTGCCGAAGTGGCAACATTTTTTTTTATTCATTCTACTGGTATATACGGGTTAAACATTTGACATGTAAAATATTCAAATTTCATACGCGCTACAATTTTATTTCGAAAAGTGCTCCGTGGTGTGCTAAAGTGGTTTAATTCATTATAAATACGCGTGTTATATAGTATACACCACAGCAGACTGCGTTGGGCTGGTTACGTTACCCGTATGTTAGATGGAACGACAAACAAAGATAGTATTCAACAGAGATCCCAGACAAGGCTGTCGACTTCGGGGCAGTTCGCGCACACCATGGCTTTTTGAAGCTGCTGATGACCTAAGGACTCTCGACGTTTAGCGCGACCAAATGCGATCGGTCAAGGACCGAGTCCAGTGGAGGAGAATTATCTATCCGGCGTAGATTCATCGTAGCAGATTTCGGCTTATCAAGAATTAAGTATGATTTAAAACATGACATTCAATTAAATCATCTGCTTGATTATTCAAATAGCATCACATTCTTTTAAAATTTGATACAGTTGTCACAAGTAAATGTACAGGATGGGCAAATTTTCAAACCGTACAGTTTCCCTCAACCGTTTCCTTAAAATCTCAACCGACTTCGAATGAAAGAAAACCTCAATCGCCGCTGTTTCATGAACTGTAAAACCACAATTTCCATCCGGATTTCCCACATTTAAGTCAGCTCAATAGAAGCAACATCAACAACAAAAAATCTTACCAAGCCAAATGCCACTTGCCAGTCAGTCGCAGGTCGAGTAGCAATCGCAGTAAATTTCCGCCTTTCACAGAGCAAATGAATACTGGAGTGCTTAATCTCATTACCACCGGTCCTTCCCACTTCCTTCTGGACCCAGAACCACGCACCTATCTGCCATTCGTGGGCGCTTACCTTGGATTTGGTCGCTTTCGAAACAAACAACTTGGAGCAGCTTTCTTGCTGGCGCGTGAACTCATCCAGAACAAGTGGTGTTATTATATTTCCCCATCAACATCATCATCATCAAGAGACTCAGGCAACTAACCATCCAACCGATGCGATGGAGGAGTTCCGACAAACTCTCTGCACACGCAAATTGGCAAGCGAGAAGAGAAAAACACCAGACCGAGCTTATTTATTTTTACAATTTTATATTTTTATTCATCTGAACGTTTCGCTTTTTTTTCTCTCGATCCTGATTCCAAGCGCTCGACCCTCATCATTATCGTCAGAGTCGTCGCCTCATCAGGATGTGAGCAACACGAAAAAAAGATCATTTCAGTTGCAATTTTTTCCCTCGCAGGAAAAGTCCTGCTGAATGATGCCTGTTACACACGCTCCCACTCCCACTGTATTGAATACAAGCGGAACGCCAACTTAATTCAACAAGTCAATTTGCGAGTGGCAACGCAAGCCCTATCCCTTGGGATATTTCCGCTGTCGGCTGCAGAAGAGGACCTTTTTCGCGGCGCACAGAAAAAAAAGTTTACAGTTGAAGAAAGAAAAAAAAACTACTTTGCGAAATCAAAATGTCGAGTTGATGAGAGCCGTGGCCTGCCGATGAAAAGGTTCCAGAACGTAATAAGAGAGCAGCCATCATGCCGTCGAATGTCGAAATGCAAGTTGCAAATTGGCCTGGGAAAATCCGGCGGAATTGCGATCTTGAGTGGACATGGTGATGGCAGGCATGATTGCTACTGAGATAAAAGTTTAAAAAAATCAAAGGACTGGAGCGAAATGTATTTCAAACTCTAATTAGGAATTGGTGTACCTAATTTAGGTGACCTTACTATAAAATATTGAAGTAGCGTAAATGATCCAATAGTTATGGATGTTCCTATAGTAGCGATAGTAAATTGATTACGCTACAGAACCATGGTTCTGCTGCAGGATTGCATTTTTTTAATCAATTTCAGAGTCCGATAGAAGTTTATGGTAGTTCTATGGCGTATGTTTGGAATGTGCTAAAACCCGCTAATTGGACCAGTTTATTTTTATCGGTACCGTCAAGCTACCATTCACCGTGCATTTAAGAAAAATTTGCACTTCAAAAAAATATATAACTTTTCCAAATAATTTGAAGCGTACTAGAATACCACTACGTAGCGTGCAATTATATCATAATCCAGGGAAAAATCTAAAACTAGTGATGCATAACAAAAAATTACTCAAAAATTATCTTTGAAAATGTCATGTTAAGGTCGCCTCGTACCGTTCTATGTCACCATTTACCGTGCACACTAGTGCACCATTCACCGTGCGTATAGTTTTCGTCATGATTTTATTTTGTATCTTGAAGAAACGTTTTTGATGGAGCAACTATGTTGCTAGTAGTGTTCACACTCATTTTTAAGAGTATTAAAATCTTCATTTACAATAAAAACCATAAACAGTTTAAAAATTGGCTAAATAATTATTGTTTCACTAAAATCGTTATAATAGGTTTGACTGTATTGTCCAAACCATTCCATATTCACTCAAAAACTAAATATGAAGTAGTTCAATCACGACATAGCAATAAATCTAATATTACCGAATAATTTAATGCCTTTTACCCTGATGCGCGGTAATAGGAACCATATATATTGAAAAGGGTCCATTCACCGTGTATTTGGGTTTCGACTGAGACACAAAAGAAAATTCAAATTTGCATAAAATCTCATTGCTCATACGATGAAATACATCTTATTAATAGTATCCACAGTAAAAACTTTTTGAAATTTTGAAAAATTTCATACTCTAACGTTAAAACTAAAAATGTGATTTTTTGGCGTTTCTACTAAGAATGTTGAAAAATCTCATTATCAAACAGAATTCACATAATTTTGACTACATAAACTAGGTTTTTCAAAATGCTTCGTGACAAGAACAACTTAATTTCATTAGTTTTATCTTATTTTGGTGTCAAAAGAATAATTTGTGAAAATTGTATGAATATTCTGTGTGAATTTGTATATGTGCACGGTGAATGGAGGCCGCACGGTGACTGGTGACTTAACGGTACTCAAGATATTCACTTGGTCCACTCATACTGAACGCATATTTGAATATTTCTGGTCTTCAATGCCTTGACCCTGCAAAACCTTAATTTCCTAGCTATCGTAATGCCAATGATTTCGGTATTGACGAATGGATTATTAATGAAATTACGTTACTGGTGTTGAAGGGTTTTGATAATCTGCCTATCTTAGAGATATGCACCCAGTTTGACAATGCAAGCATTAAATGAGTGTTATTTTCCTGGTAATTGTTCAGTCAGAGTGAATCAATTCACTGAAAGGTGGTCTTTAGTTCAGTCAGAGTAAACTAAGTACACATAGTCCATCAAAAAATCGTTCTATCAGATGTTTGGATTACACTGCGGAACACGTTTTTGTCTCTAGCACCAAAATACCGCTATTCACTTAATTAAGGGTTGCTGAATCCATTGCCGTTTTCAGAAATATCATAGCACGTCCAGTTTTTGAGATATTGACTGTTGAAAATGCAAGAAATGACTATTTCAGCCAACTTGCATGCAAGTTCCCCAGCTTGTAAGGTAATATATTGGCTTAATTTGCCACTGAATTCAAACTTTATGTGTATAACAATAGGCTTATCATTAAATTTTGTATTATTTTCGATACGGAAAAGTTATTTTTTGATGGTTTAGAGAATTGTTGTATTTTGCCGTATAGAAGAAACGAAGAATTTTGTATGGAGACTGCAAGCATGTTGAAAAAATCGGTTTAATCGAAATTTAATCGCGCAATTTCAATCAAATTATGTCTGAAATGAAAGTTCAAGTTCTATTTTGCATGTTTGGTGGATTAGATTACAAAAAAGTATGATAAATTGTACTTTAAATTTCATGTAAACATTAATAAAAGCAGTGTTTTGTACAACTTTGGCGACCTGTAGCTAAAAATTGTGACGTGCTGGAACATTTCTGACAACGGCATCAGATTAAGCAGCCCTAAATCTACTAGAGACACATAATTTGGTTCTTGAGACACGCAAACATGTCATTTTTGTTACGCTGTGTTATGAACTTTCATGATTATCACTTCACATTATATTGTTTGGAAGTAACACAAAGATTTCTACAAAATATTGAACCAAAATTTAAACGAGTTTAAAAATTATAAAGCGTTAGACTTTAAACCCATTTTTCTTTAAATATGAAAAATGTCACTTGCTCCACTCTGACTTAACGCCGACCATTTCATTTTCAGATTCTTTTGCTTTTTTCTTGGTGTTCTGTGTAAGACAACACTATCATCCTAATTTTGTAAAACTAAATTAAGCTTTTATTAACATTTTGTTAACCTTTCGGTCGTCGCGCGAATTTTTGTAACGCGAGTAGTCGCGCGTTGTACTTTGTACAACACCCTTGATTTTGCGAATATCTCAGGAGTCTGACCACTTAGATAGATGACGTCTTCGGCAAAATTGATCAGTAGCTTATGAGCTATCATTATTACAGCCAAGAAATTCGTAATTTTGCCACTAGGCGGCGCTAGTGAGCATTAAGCTTTTGTTTCCAAGATCTCATGATCCTGACCACTTAGAAAGATGGCGTCTTCGGCAAAGTTGTTCGGTAACTCAAGGACAATCATTGTTTGAGCTAGTTGAATCAAAATGTTGCCACTAGGCGGCGCTAGTGAGCATAAAACATTTGTTTCGCAAATATCTCAGTAGCCTGATCACTTAGAAAGATGGTTTCTTCGGCAGAGTTGTTCAGTAGCACAAATTCTTTCTTAGTTTAATCCTTAAAGTTAGAGATTTATTAAAATAATGTTAGTCCCTGAGCTTCTGAACAACTTTGCCAAAGGTGCCTGTCTAAAAAGTCAAGATCCTGCAGTATCCGCAAAACAAAAATTTCATGCTCACTAGCGCCGCCTGGTGGCAAAATATCGTATTTCTTGGCTCAAATAATGATAGCCCTTAAGCTACCAAACTACATTGCCGAAGACACCATCTTTCTAAGTGGTTAGGCTCCTGAGATATCTGCAAACAAAAGTTTCATGCTCACTAGCGCCGCCTAGTGGCAAAATTATGAATCAACAAGCTCGAAAAATGATAGTCCTTAACTTACTGAACAACTTTGCCGAAGACGACATCCTTCTAAATGGTCAGGATCCTGAAAAATCTGCAAAACAAAAGTTAAACTTCCATGCCGACTAGTGCCACCTAGCGGTTAAATTCCGAATTAAATGAGGTACCATCAGATAGCGCTTCACCTCCAGAACAATTTTACTAAAGACCCCAAGTTTCTATATTATCTGGATTTCGAGATATGACCATTTCAAACTGTAGTGAACCGTACATAGTGCGTTCATTATTATGCGACTTCCATGTACATTTGTTTATTTTACCGTGTTATAAAGGGTCATACTGTAAATAAAAACTGTCGAGTATTGTTCTTAAGACGATTCTTGAGGAATACATTTTGGTTTGGTGTCCATAGATATCTTTGTTGCAAAATGATAGCATATAAATCACAACTGTTGTACAAAGTACAACAGCGCGACAGTCCGAAGGTTAACAACATATTACATTTCATTTGCCGTAGCAGTTCAGAATTTTTACAGGTGAGATGATTTCAAACCGTAAAACGGGGTAACTTTGATAATGCGGGTAATTTTGATAGTGCGAGACCCCCAACATATTAAACGAAATAACGAAATTTCTGTCAATCAGTTAAGAAAAACGAATGCAAAAGTAAAGAGTATTAGTATGACACTTCATGTCAAAGCTATTTTCGTTGGAATCAAGTGCATTTGTGGATTTTTATGCAAATATTGAAAATTTACAAGATTTCAGCATTTTTACAACGCTTACAAACAATCTGTTGTTTTTGGAAATGTTCCCAGGTCACACGGACATCGAACATAAGTCTAGCTTGAATCAAAGAGCCTGGGCTAGAGGCTGCTTCGATTTGGTGTTCGGAAAATTTGTCTAGAGATTGTCCGGAGAAACGTCCTTTCTTCCATTCTTGCCACGTTTAGTGACAGTTTTAACCCGTATAGGCCTGAGTGAAAGCAAAAATACTGAATCCCTCACCGCTCAGAGAAATCTTAACGGATTCAAATGATATTTTGTCAGTTCACTGGCCCACATATCTAGTTTCTAAAAGTGGCCAGAGGAACGCGGAAATATTCCTGTGGCCGGAGTTATTCCGGTGGATCTCTGGGTCAAGTCGGGTAAAAAAGAGGTATTTTTTGGGACATGCCAAGTTACCTTTATTTATTTGCAATGAGAATCATTTTTATTTGCATAAATCATTAAGATCTAATATTCAACATTATAAATGAAGAGTTTTGCACCGTTTGAAATATACCGGATGTGGCCATTCGGACGTAATGCCCGGAAGAACCGGCTATGGATACGTTGGATACTAAACCGTTTCAATGCTCTAAAAGTAGAAATCATTCGTAATTGTGCACTCAAATGCGTTCCCATAAGCTTGACACAGATGTTCAGATACAAATTGGCCTCTTTATCGTGAGTTTGAGGCGTCCCGGGACCCGGAAATGGTCATTTGTATGATTGATCAAATGCAAAACTCATAGTTATCCTATTCAATCGTTTCTCAAAAGGTTTACACTGATGCAATTTTCTTAAAATTCCGTCATATAGTGGCCACATTGTAACCGATTCCGGAAATTATCTGTGTCTTGAAATTTGCCTACCTCCGGGGGCACAAACGCACAGTACCCTTCTCACCCGACCTGACCCAGTGATCCACCGGAATAACTCCGACCGTAGGAATATTACCGCGTTCCTCTATCCACTTTTAGAAACTAGATATGTGTACCAGTATACTGACAAAAAATCATTTGAATCCATTAAGAATTCGCTGAGTGGTGAGGGTTTTAGAATTTTTGCCTTCACTCAGGCCTATACGGGTTAAAACCCACTTTTTTGGAATGAAGTTATCAGAGATTCACCCTTCCTTTTTTTGTAGTTGCAACCATGTTTAGTGAATAAACGAGAGAAGACGAGACCTCCTAAGAGGTTTTTTTTCCAAGACGATGTCCAAGAAGGATTAATACCGCTAGCTTTTGCCAATGGGTCCAACAAAAAATCGAAGGCACGGGTCCCAACAAAGATGGTAAAGGGATCAATAGTAGTTTTAGTAGCACTGAAAAATAATGTTTTATTGCTTTAGGTAGTTGTTAACGAAAAACTTCCTAGAGCAGAGAGAATTCGTATACGCACAGCACGAAGGTACGATGTGCACTGCTATGTATTTCATTTTTTTTTTTTTTAATTTCTTTATTAGTATCATTCCAAACATTACATTCATTTCTTATATCTAGGTGTTCTGTGTTATTAGACAACACTATCATCCTAATTTGGTAAAACAAATTACATTACATTTGCCGTAGTAGTTCAGATATTTTACAGGTGAGTAGATTTCACCTGTTTATAAGAGAAAAAAAAACGCTTTGAATATACTTAACCTAACTTAACCTAAACATATAACGCATTAATCGTGGCAATAGAAGATTGTAACGATTTTTGCCTGAAATTATTTATTATTTTATTTGACATTTGTTCCAATGTTTCAACATTGGATATTCTATGTAACTCATTGGTACTATACCAGGGAGGAAGCCTCAGAATCATTTTCAAAATTTTATTTTGAATTCTCTGCAGAGCTTTCTTCCTGGTATTACAACAGCTAGTCCATATTGGTACAGCATACAACATGGCTGGCCTGAAAATTTGTTTGAATATCAAAAGCTTGTTCTTAAGACAAAGTTTTGATTTTCTATTAATAAGGGGATAGAGACATTTTACATATTTATTACATTTGGCTTGAATGCCCTCAATGTGATTTTTGAAAGTTAAATTCTTATCTAGCATGAGCCCTAGATACTTAACTTCATCTGACCAATTTATTGGAACCCCTCTCATCGTGACAACATGTCTACTTGAAGGTTTCAAATAAAGAGCTTTTGGTTTATGTGGGAATATTATTAGTTGAGTTTTGGAAGCATTAGGAGAAATCTTCCATTTTTGCAAGTATGAAGAAAAGATATCCAAACTTTTTTGCAATCGACTACAGATGACACGCAGGCTTCGACCTTTGGCGGAGAGGCCTGTGTCATCCACAAACAAAGATTTTTGACATCCCTGAGGTAACTCAGGTAAGTCAGATGTGAAAATATTGTATAATATTGGTCCCAAAATGCTGCCTTGAGGAACACCAGCTCTTACAGGAAGTCTTTCAGATCTGGAGTTCTGATAATTAACCTGAAGTGTACGATTTGACAGATAACTTTGAATTATTCTATCAATGTATGTTGGAAAATTAAAGTTTTTTAATTTTACGATCAAACCTTCATGCCAAACACTGTCGAATGCTTTTTCTATGTCTAGAAGAGCAAGACCAGTAGAGTAGCCTTCAGATTTGTTGGAACGGATCAAATTTGTTACACGTAAAAGTTGATGAGTGGTCGAATGTCAATGGCGGAATCCGAACTGTTCATTGGCAAAAATTGAATTTTCGTTGGTGTGGGCCATCATTCTGTTCAAAATAACCTTTTCAAAAAGTTTACTGATGGAGGAAAGCAAACTGATTGGACGATAGCTAGAAGCTTCTGCAGGATTTTTGTCTGGTTTTAAAATTGGAACAACCTTAGCATTTTTCCATTTGTCAGGAAAATATGCTAATTGAAATCATTTGTTAAATATATCAACTAAAAATGATAAGCTACTTTCTGGAAGTTTCTTGATGAGGATGTAGAAAATTCCATCATCGCCAGGAGCTTTCATGTTTTTGAATTTTTTAATAATAGTTCTCACTTCTTCCAAATCAATCTCCCAGGCATTTTCGAAAACGTTCTCTTGATTGAGAATATTTTCGAACTCCTGAGTAACTTCATTTTCAATTGGACTAGTAAGTCCTAAATTGAAATTGTGCGCACTTTCAAACTGCATAGCAAGTTTTTGAGCTTTTTCGCAATTAGTTAGTAATAATTTGTTTTCCTCTTTCAATGCCGGTATTGGCTTCTGAGGTTTTTTCAAGATTTTAGATAATTTCCAAAAGGGCTTAGAGCCAGGGTCCAATTGAGAAATCTAATTTTCAAAATTTTTGTTTCTTAATTGTGCAAAACGTTTCTTGATTTCTTTCTGCAAATCCTGCCATATAATTTTCAAAGCAGGATCGCGAGTGCGTTGAAATTGCCTTCTCCTCACGTTTTTAAGATGGATCAAGAGTTTAAGATCATCATCTATAATCACGGATTCAAATTTTACTTCACATTTTGGAAATGCAATGCTCCGGTCTTCAACAATGGAATTTGTTAAAGTTTCAAGAGCATTGTCAATATCAAGTTTAGTTTCTAAAGAAATGTTAACATCAAGATTAGAGTCAACATACGTTTCATATATATTCCAGTCGGCTCGTAAATAATTGAAAGTGGAGCTGATAGGATTGAGAATCGCTTCTTGGGATATTTGAAATGTAACAGGGACATGATCAGAATCAAAATCAGCATGAGTAATCAGTTGGCTACAAAGATGACTAGAGTCGGTTAAGACCAAATCAATCGTAGATGGATTTCTAGAAGAGGAAAAACATGTAGGGCTATCAGGGTATTTAATTGAGAAATATCCTGAAGAGCACTCATCAAATAAAATTCTGCCGTTGGAATTACTTTGAGAATTATTCCATGACCGATGCTTGGCATTAAAGTCACCAATGACAAAAAATTTTGACTTATTGCGAGTCAATTTTCGCAAGTCAGTTACCAAACTGTGTTTCAACAGAAACACCTAAAGTTTCAAAAACTTTAGTTTCAAATGATGAAAACAGTTGATGTTTTATACGCCTATGAATGATGATTGCAACTCCCCCACATGCCCCATCAAGTCGATCATTACGATAAACAAAAAAGTTAGGATCTCTTTTGAGTTTAGATCCAGGTTTTAAATACGTTTCGGTAATAACTGCTATATGCACGTTATTAACCGTAAGAAAATTAAACAGCTCGTCCTCTTTACCATTCAGAGAAAGAGCATTCCAATTTAAAATATTTAAATTATTATTTGGATCCATTACTATGTATTTCATGTTGAACATGAAAACAAGGGGTATCGTACAAAGTACAACGCACGACTATTCGCGTGATAAAAATGCACACGACAACCGATAGGTTATGCAGGTAGTTGCAACCATATTCAGAATAAGAAACGAAAGAAAAAGTGACCTTCTAAGAGGATTTTTTCCAAGACCACAACTAGCTTTTGATTACGGGTCCAACGAAAAATCGAAAGCATTGGTCCAAACAAGGATCGAAAAAATAGTACTGATAAGAACATTTCAATAGTATTGAAAAGTACTGTTTTTATATCACTGAAAAGTACTGGTTTATTGCTTTAGGTAGTTTTAAAAACTTTCGACAGCAGAAAGAATACGCACACAGCACGTGGGTACGATGCGCACTGATTTAATTTTTCCTTTATTGCAGCATCCCTGTGCCTTTACTTCTAAAAATCTCTTCTCATAGATTGTCACCGTTAATTTACTCAAAACGATATTGCCCATCATACAGATAGACTCAGATAGAACAATTAGCCATAGGGCTATTTCTTTTCCAATCTCACCATCCACGCATATCCACCCGTCAATGTTTATTTATCGCATCAACCCGGCTGATTAATTCCGACTGTTTCCCACTCCCCTTCCAATAGATGTCAGTTTTACATCGTCGTCATCGCCATAGACTGTCCAGCTGGTGGACGACCGGAATCACATTTCTCATCTGAGCACGCGAAGGCTAGAGGTGGCCATCGCGGAAACCGGGAGCCCAGAGCCGGGTAATTTGACTAATGATAATCAATTTGTTATTCCGGACTGCCCTGGGGGAGCTCGGAACTGATCCGGAGGATTTCCCCCTAACTAAACAACAAGTGTGTAGGAAGGGAACGACCAGTCGTCGGCCTACCTGATCCTGATGGTCAGTTCGGAATGCACATTTGAGCGCCCAGAACAACGTGAGAAATCTGTTGCTTGCATTTATTGGGCTCATGGTGGGATTTACCATTATGTGCGTATATCGTTTAAACCCTTCGATGTTTAGCTCGGCATGCAGAGTTGACTATTGCTCAAAGAGGGTGTAAATGCAAATCCTTTCCGGTTGCGAGGGTGTAAATGCAAATGCGTTTCGGTCAATGTCATGTGGCTTGGGTATAGTGCACAATCGTCGACCAACGGAGACTCAAGATAGCCCAAGTTTAATTGACTGGGTGGACAGCCACACTCAATTATGAATGTTCTTTTAATTAGGCGTGACTGGTAATGGTGTAGGAAGTGCAACTTGGTGGGGTTTATTTGTTTAGTTAATTGATGACTGATTTACAGTGTCAGAAACAGAATGACGCTTGTTCTTTTGAAAGCATATTAAAATTCTTAGGATATTGTATCAGATACTCAATTGTTTGTTCATTTATTTGTTTACGAAAATTTCCATCATATGTAACGGATCACTAAGAACTAAGTGTATACAGAAGTGAATTTTTATATTGGAAGACGGGGTAAGACCGGCCGCATTAACAAATTTTATTTTGAGTCAAAATCAAGAATCAATCCATCCTTTTTCGACGTAGCGTGTCGTTTTTTTTTGAAGTCTTTGGCATGATCAAAACCTATCACAGGTCCGGGATTACATTGATCAGTTTTTTTCAATATTTATTAAAAATTGAATTATCAAATACAAATGTTGCAAGTTTGATATTTTTGAAACATGTACTGTACCCATCGCTCGGTATAACATTATTTTGTTTTTTAATGCTTTTATGCTTAAACAATTGTGTTGTGTGATTTTTTGATTGAGCTCATATGGGGTAACATTGATCACCCATGTAAACAATAGTAGGTAATATTAAAATGTCGTTACTTACTAAAATTATCCCCCCCCCCTTAAGCTAAACCTAAAGGCGAAACTCTTACACGTCTATTACTTTTTGAGTTTTTTAAAAATTAAATACACCTTCACCAACAGAATACGCCAACAGGTAGGCAACTTTTCAAGAAAAATTCTGCATTCTTTGTACAAATTCGTCAATGTTTAAATCTTTACCATAGTTCTTGTTTGTTTGCTGCATTTAGATTCGTCCTAGTAGTTCCCCAGAAAAGGCACGTCGACCCAGTCAACCAGAGTTTGACTCAAGATGACCCGCACGACGTTATAGTTTGCTTAGGACACTATAACTTGCCAAATTTAGTCTGGCGTTTCGACGAGGAGATATTGGCATACCTGCCGATAAACGAGTCAACTGTTCTGGCTGAAGCAATTATGTCCGCTGGGTTCTATCAAGTAAACGATTTTCTTGACGTGAACGGTAAGCTACTTGACTTTGTATTTGTAAGTGACCAATTGATCTCTTCGAGTCTCCATATGCTTTGCTAAAAGTTGGCGTTCATCATAAGTCGTTTATATTAACCGTGGACACCTGTTTTCGTGACGAAGATTCTTCAGCAACTTTCACGCCAAATTCCGACTATGACTTCAATAGTTGTGACTATGAAGAGCTCAATGCACGAATCGTCTCCATTGGTTGGCATTTTGTTTTGAACCATGCTTCCATCTATGATGCTGTTTCCGCTTTCTACAGCACCATCCATCACAACTGCAAATCTATTAGCTGATTTCCTTCGTTCCGTGCATAATGATGCTACGTCTCATTTGCCGTAGCAACATTTAGACAATCTTCCGGCATACTTTCGGGTTCGGTAAGTAACATTTTTTTTTTAAGACACTCTGTGCTTGTGGCCACTACTGTGCCAAAATCAGTTTATCTGTATCTTCTTTACCGATACAGATCTATTTTTAGCTTATCTATATTTACATCTTCTTTCACTCTCTCTAACTCTTTTACTCTCACAGTCACCATCTGATACTGACGGAGGATGGACGTGCTCCCCAAAGCACGTGAAGCGTTTTCTATGGCTGGACGGGGTTTTTGTGGAGGGGCTGGGAATCGAATCCAAGGCCCTTCGCTTATGAAGCGAAAGCGTAACCTCAAGGCTACAGACCCCCCTATAAGTAACATTTAGTAAAGTTGAAATACTTGAAGCTCTCAGTACACTGCATCTAATGCATCGAAGGGTCCAGGTCCGGATATGCTTTCACCCGTCTTTATTATGTAATGCGTCCATTCGCTCTCTCTACCTGTTACGTCGATTTTCAATCGCACATTGATTGAAGGAGTGTTTCCTGATCAGGGCTGGTTGCGGTCCGACAACAAAATAATAGTGACTTTAGTGACCAAAATGATCAAAATCGTGATCAAATAGTGACCTAAAAGTGACTCTATCTACATTTTGGGTGAATTCAGAACGTAGAGAGTTGCAGTAATTTGAATAATCTTTTTACAGTTGCTTGTCCGGACTAAGACTTGATTGCCATAAATGGTCAAAAAGAGTGCGCTTGGGAGGATTCACTTCTCATTTTTACTCTGTTTATACTTACATTTTTTACACTCTTATTTTTACTGAAAACGACTTATTTTGAATATTTAGATCAAAAAGCAAACATTAAATGATTGTAGGCGTTAATTTAAAAAAAAAACCTTTATTTATTAGATACATATTGCTGAAATCCTTGGATTTGTATAGAAAAGTTAACCAAAGTCTTGGAAAAACAGTTTTACGAGTTAATCAATGGAAAAATGTATAGCTTATTTGTTGGAATTTCTAATAACATTTCTGAAATTAATTCTATCAAAATTATAACTCGCTTTTGAAATCCTGGACGTGTTTCTGACAAACTATTTTTTTGATTTTTTTTAGTTTTTTTATTCCTAACCTGCTCTGGGTTATCTTACGGAAGAGTTTTGACAAGGTTTTTACAGAAGGTAGGTTTAAAATTCCTTATATAGCCGCAGGTTACTCCAAAATTTTTTTTTAGATATTGGTCTTTGTATTAGCCATTTATTCAAATATTTCGGCAAGATAATTCAGCTTAAAGTAGTTTCCAAAGTTTTGCTAAAATCTACTCCGAAACTTATGCCAGAATTGTTTGATATTTTCCGTTCGAAATGTCCAGAAATATTCACATAAAATCTTTCCTAAAGTTATCCAGGACTCCTAATCTTTCTTGAAACTTCGATTTCAAAAGCACCCTAAATAACTATCTCTTGCTGTTTGTGTTTGAAATTCTGACTCAGCCTTAAATTTCATTATCTTTATGTCACGTAAATAGTGATTTTAGTGACCATTTTAATGAAAAAAGGTGACTTGTGACTTTTTGTTGCAAATAGTGACTTTTAAGTCTTTTTTCAAGACCTATAATAGTGACTAAAAAGTGACTCGCTACCAGCCCTGCCTGATGCATTAATGCTCGCCCCAATTACCCCAATACATAATGGGGGAAAAATAAACAACGTGGAGAACTACAGACCTATTTCCATTCTAAATTGCCTTGCGAAAGTTTTTGTATGCTTAATGTACGGCATATTGTACCCAGTTGTACAGCTTGCGATATCCGATTATCAACAAGGTTTTGTAAGAAAACGATCGAAAAGTTATCGTCAAAGTGAACGACGCAAGATCAAATGTATTTGATATGCTGTGCTTTACAAGCCGATATCAGTGCCGTATCTCGTTGGTGTTTTTTTTTGTTTTTTACAAGGGGGAAATTTGCAAACAGATCCCCTGAGAAGGTAACTCAGGCAATGTGGGGATGACGCACCAACGACGACCCGCTTAAACCAGCCTATGCACTGTACTTGAGGAATTCTTTTAGAATTGCTCAAGTAGTGTACAGTGCATCGACATTACCCTTGGCCTCAGACCCTTATCTCCACGGAACCACCTTACGGCATTTCTTCGGCGAGGGGCCTGTGCATGTAGCACAACACGTGTAGGAGAAATAGCCTAGGCAAACTACTTCTCATAGCCGACTTGAACAATATTACAAGGAACCAGCCTCGGCAGGGCTAATCCTCTTCAGCCAATTCTTGGTCGGCGAGCCATGGCGCTGCAATTCTAACATAATGTGAGTGACAGCCGTATTTAGTTACTGCATTCCAGCACTCGGCATCCGCACACATTCTCTCTATAATATTGTCGGGGGACGTGTCCCCTCCGCATGTAGTGAGCATGCGACCTCTCACAACAATGAAACGGGGGCAATCGAACACGACATGCTTCGCTGTTTCCTCCACATCAGCACAATTGGGGCACGCAGGAGATTCTGAGAGCACGAACCTATGCAGGTACTTCCTATAGCAACCATGTCCTGACAGAAACTGCGTCAGGTGGAAGTTCACTTCCCCATGGTTTCTACCATTCCAATCTGACACATTTGGTATAAGCTGATGGGTCCATCTACCCTTAGTGGAGTTATCCCATTCCTGCTGCCAGCTTCTGAGCGTTTCTTCTGTACACGTGTCGCGGACTATTCCGGTACCTCTTTGGTTGAAGCATTGTACATCTTCCTTGATGATGAGCCCGATGGGCGTCATCCCGGCTATGATGCACACGGCCTCTTTAGATACCGTCCGATATGCACTTGCTACTCTTAAGCACATTATCCTGTACGTGCTTTCCAACTGCTTTAGGTTTCTGCTCGTTCTAAGCACTTTTGACCAGATTGGTCTTCCATACCTTAGTATGGATAGCGCCGCGCTTGCCAGTAGCTTGCGTTTGCTTGCAATAACAGCAGAGATGTTAGACATCATCCTCGAAAGCGCCGCTATAGCCGTAGATGCCCTTTTACAGGCATATTCAACGTAGGTAGCGAAGCTGAGCTTGTTATCGATCATTACCCCAAGATGCCTAAGGAATCGCTTGGACTGTATGGTGCAATCACCTACCGAGATAAGCGCCGCCCAGTAAACATACCATCGTATATAATAGGATATAAGAGTACAAATGTGGAGACGATATACGTACAATTTGCATGCAGCCTACGTATATCGCCTCCACTTTTGTACTTTTATACGCCATCGTATACGAGTTTGTGTTAACTGGGCGGAACTCATCGTTGGAGCACATGTCAGCGAATGCTATGCTCTCAAATCACTATACTGTGCTTTAGTTCGAGGCATACTTGAATACAGATATGGGCACAGTATCACGCCGTTCATGACGAATGCATCGAAAGAATTCAAAAACGCTTCCTAAGGTTTGCATTGTGTGGGCTCCCTTGGAATGATCCGGTCAATTTACCGCCCTATGGAAATCGGTGTGCACTAATCAGTCTGCAGCCGTTAGCGAGTCGTCGAGTGATGCTTCAATACCTGTTTGCTTTCGATGTCATCATAAATAATCGAATAATAGACATTAACAATAAAACTTACAGTCACCCCACAGTTATGGATCAACTAAGGGTCATATTTCATAACAAAACATGGTTAAAAATCATAGTGACGATGTACAAAACAAAACCACTTCCCAGGCAGTGATGAATATAGTTGTTTTCGATAATGCACCTGTAAATTCGCGGAAATTTACGGAAAACTGTCATTTTCTATAGGAATTCCTAACATAGTCCATCCCACAGATGTGGATCAGTGGGAGAGGAGGATCCTTATTATGTATCAAATCAACTCATGTTATGGATCAAAGCACTATAACAGCAATTTCTCTGCGATGTAAACGAATGGTGTGCTGATGGAAGCATACGTTTTGGCGTTTGTTTCGAAGTCGTTTTATCTTTGATTCATAACCAGGCTTTATTTTGCTCATCTTGATCTGATAGATGAAGCGACTTCGTACACTCACAACAATTATGTCAGCATTCGATGTTGCTTGAACAATCCGTAGCTGAGAGAGTGGAGAGAAACGCTGGCTCTATCCAAATGCACATCTTCCATTTGACAGCTCTAGCTTACTGCGAAGCTCTGCAAACACATCATCATTGCTTTTGGGATGAACTGAGGTTGGTTTCTCCGTCAACGCAAGAGCATGATTTCGCTTTCCTCTTTGCCCTTTTGGGCAAAGAGCTACAAAGAGCAGGGTAGACAATCGCCACCGTCAAATGGAAAAAGTCGTCGACGAAACTAAAAAAAGAATCGTCATCGTCACTCAACCAGCGTTGGATGACGATTTGCTACAGTGGTCCGCCACAAAGACTCGGCGTCATGACGAACAAATAAGCCTCCTTCGTTATGGTCGAATCTTCGTTCGGGAGCTCTGAGCCGACTAAAAATATAAACCGTAGCGTCGATAGATTATGAGCCTTATTTGAAAAAAAAAAAAATAAAACAAAAACAAAAAACAAAACGTGTCCAGATTTGAACAAACGATCTCTGAATCGTCAGCGTCACGCGCTTACCATCAGAGCTATTGTTGAAGCTTGAGGAGTATGGGTTAAATCGCCAATACAAGCGATTCTGGGATGGCATTCGCCGTTTTGTGCATTGCAAGCGAATATACAATAAACGCCTCCTTCGTTTGAGAAAGGGGAGCGAACGGAATGAAGACAATGTTGACGATTTTGGATTGACGTTCGTCGTGCATTCTTTCGTCGATGACGAGACGACGACCTGCCAGAGTTATTATACTGGATGACGATGTCGTTTTTTTATTTCGTCATCGCACTGTGACGAATCTGACGATTGCCTGCCCTGACAAAGAGACAACCAAGAGCTATCTGGAAATGCTCTTCACCGAACTGAGGAATGGGAAAAAAAGCTCTCCCCCTAACTGAGAAAGGCAGAAAATAATCTCTTTCACTGAGGTTGTCAAAACAAACTCTTTACCACTGTGGGAAAGAAAAAAGCAAACACAAACGTGTAAACTCTTCATCCCGCAGAGCTCGTACGCTCAGTTTGTGTGTGGGTAAAATTGCTTCTCTTTTGTAGTTGATCATTAAAAGGGGGAGAAAGAGAATAAGTCAAGAGCAAGGAAGAAGCCTGTTCATAACTGTGGTATGGTTTTCAATGCGCTTCTGGGAATACGGTTGACATTTTATTTCCTACGGATGGATAAAATATGCTTAAGAATATTATAATTGATTGTGAAGCTGTACAGATATATGATTCACATAGGTAAAATGTGCTCTACATAATTGCAACTGTGTTTGATGAGATATTCCTGTTTTAATCCAACTCTGATCCATATCTGTGTGATATCCATAACTGTGGGGTGACTGTACAACAAAGGTGTACGTGCCCAGAATTTTTTACCGAACACTATACAACAGCCGATAGAATTTACCAATAAAAGGCTCCTTGATTCGATGCGGCTAAATGCTTATTAACACTAACCGCGCGGCCACGATGCCCATGTTTGTAGTTAATAAGTCGAATTCTCAACTAAAAGACTATTATTGCCTTAAAACAAAAGACCACACGCTATATATATTGCATCTCCACCGAAGACAATACTTACATACATATCGCCAAAAATCCATCCATCGTTGTCAAGCATATTTTCAATTTCAAAATCCATAATCCTCAACAGATTTTCCAGCGCGTGCATCATTACTAACCAATCAATCACTTCGTCGCGACCATCTGATGATGCACAGTGTGTTATGTGTGTGGTTAGCCACTTGTTTGTCCTGCCGAATCGTCCCCTTTCAAATTCGTCCAACTTCGGAAGCAAAAGGTGCTAATACCTAATGCTTGGCGCAAACTTTGCCATCAATCATTCCGCACTCGATATATGGTAGCTAAAGGTAGGAAAATACGAACACACGGTTCCCGTAGAGTGGTAATCTTTGATGTGTGTGAGATTTATGCGCATTGAATTTTGAAACATCACATCGCTCACTTCCGCATCGAGTCCTGCAAGGATAACGGCAACGAAAATGCTTGGCTTACTCATTCTTCAAACGTAATTGAATAACATACTTGGTGTCCCCGGCCTAAAACAACCGTTTTTGAAATGGCAAGTACTGCCAGTAATGTCTGCGACCGGCACACGTCCCGGCAGGGATGCCAGGTGATTCTGTTTTTCAAATTTGTTCCAATTGCTCGGAAAAATGTCTTCCAATATCTACTTTAAATTTTAATTTATATTAAGTGCAACTTCATTCAGTGATTTAACATGGAGGCTATGTGGCTGACACTCAAAAGTAAAATTCCTCGTATTTGAGCATTAGTTAATAGTTTTCATAAGTTTTGAGTATCGCATCACAATTAGTTGTCGTTTCATGAGTGATGGGAATATTAATATATAGATTCGGAGTATTGAGGACAGTTATTTCAGAACATCTCTCTGTTAGCTTGGGTAAAATCACTTCACGGTTTCAAATTATTTTTTTAACAGTTGTTAAACTCAAAATTTATTAAAAAATTGGTTTTGGAATAAATTTTGTACGCTAATCTACAAGTGAAAAAAATCCTAAATGGCAAAAATTCAATAATTTTTAACTGTTCTGCAAATGACAAAACAAATTTTCCACCTTCCCATTTTTTTCCGATGAACTCGAAAGCCTTCCAACCTGGCATCCCTGCGCGTCCTGGATGATTCACTGCAGGGCCGTCAACTGTGACATCCATCGACAACGAGGACGACGAATGCTGATGATGATGATGATAAAAGAGGGTACCATATGGCTGCTGCAGCCTTGCTTCTTCGTCGGTCGGACACTCATCGTTCCATTTCAAAAGGAAAATTTTTGATGAATCGGAGATTTGGGATACCCAAATGGGGAAATCAACTGCTCGGTCCTCATTATTTTTAATTATAAAATTGCTCTTTTTAGTCGTTTGGAAAAGATTTTCCGACGTGGAACGGGGAGCAGTAAGGTCCTTCATTAATTTACAAACAACACTTGTCCACCCTTCGGAAGGCTTTGGGCTGAGGTTGTCCGTCCAAGGCCTGTCCAGGATTGCGCCGCAATAAATAGTGGATGGTTGGTATCTTTTCGCTCTTTTTCTGTGGACAACTTGAAACCTTTTTCCTCGACGCATTTTTTGCTGTCCAATCGAACCAGCTGTCATTGCGACGTGCCCGGCAATTGTCCTGCATTTGATTAAGGCCCCACTGCTGCTGGCCGCAGTCTTCAAGGGTTGATGTCTCGTACTCCTGTAGGTTTTGGGCTGGAAATGACGAGCGGTAACATCTGTTTTAATGGGGAAAATATTAAAATAAACACTCCTTTCGAGAATGACTTTTGCGTCGTGTGGATGGTATGAAGGAATCAAAAATGAGTAAAATTTATTATCAGAGAAACAGCTGCATCTTCATTTTTTTTTATTAGTGTTATTCCAAACATAATATTCATTTCTTATATTTGTGGATATCTGTCTTGTGTTAGACAATACTATCATCCTTATTTGGCATAACAAAATTAAGCTTTATTTAACATTTTTTTAACATCATATTACATTCCATTAGCCGTAACATTTCAAAATACACTACCCGTCATAAATACGGACTCACTGAAATAAGTATTGCAACACTCAGCTGAATAATGAATCACCCCCAAAAAGTTTAGCATCACCTCAAAACAGGTTAATTCACATTGCTGTATCTCGAGATCCTTACGACTTGCAAAGAAGCGATCTTCAGCAAAGTTGTTCCGGGGATCAAGGACATCCGGGAAGCGATCAGTTTAGTTCGAGATTTTGCCGCTAGGTGGCGCTAGTGAGCATGTAAAATTGAGCATTTTGAACTAGTTCTAGCTTGTGATCCATAAGAGATAGAAAGTTCGGGTCTTCGGCAAAGTTGCTCAGGGGTTTAAGGACATCCGGAAAGCGAACAGTTTAGTATTTACAGATGAGTTGATTTCACCTGCTCATTAGAGAAAAAACGCTTTCTATTAACTTAACCTAACTTTACCTGGATATATAACGCATTTATCGTGGCAATGGAAGATTGCAATGATTTTTGTCTAAAATTATTTACAATTTTATTCAACATTTGTTTCAATGCTGGATATTCTATGTAACTTATTTGTACTATACCAGGGAGGGAGCTTCAGAATCATTTTCAAAATATTATTTTGAATCCTCTGCAGAGCTTTCTTCTTGGTATTACAAAGGCTAGTCCATATTGGTACTGCATACAACATGGCTGGCCTGAATATTTGTTTGAAGATCAAAAGCTGGTTCCTAAAACAAAGATTTGATTTTCTAATAATAAGGTGGTTGTTCAATGTCTAGAAGAGCAAGACCAGTATAATAGTCTTCAGATTTGTTGGAACGAATCAAATTTGTTACACGTAAAAATTGATGAGTGGTCGAAATTCCATGTCGAAATCCGAACTGTTCTTTGTGCAAAAATTGAATTATCGTTGATGTGGACCATCATTCGCTTCTGCTATAGGGATGGCAATCAGCAGTACCAAACTTGTATTGAATTGATTGAGATACAAAATATATGTTCAATTTTGCCTATTCAGGTGTTTTCGAAGACAAACGACAAGGAGTATCAAACAATTGAAATCAAAATTGCTGTTGCAAGTTACCCCACTATAGTAGTCAAAAACGTTTTTGAATTTTCATAGTGTTTAAGCCACAAATCATCAAAACTATTATATTGTCAATTTGTACACTACTAAGTACTGTAACTGATTGCAAATGCCTCGAATGACAAATTTTTACCGTTTTTGTGGTACGAGGAACGTTTTTCAGCATTAGTTTAATACAATCCAATGTGTAATATGATTTCCACCTTAAGCAAACCAACCAAAAAAGAAACCTTTTCCCAACCCTCGCCAAAATTTTCTGTTGTATATCTTAGGTCAATAAAATACGGAATAAATTATGATAATTTAACTCAATGCTAAAATAAACGTCAATTCAGTTACATGTCGAAGTGTTGCAAGTTTCACCCCTGTTGCAAAATACCCCGTTTGACGGTACCTACTTCGTACGAAAGAATATCCGAAAAAACACACCTGGCGACACGCGAGTGGCGATGCCAGGATCTTCCGAGGCCCCAATATCGACTAGGATCATTATCTAGTTGTAGCTAAAATTCGGGCGCGGTTATCCAGCGTCACGAGTTCCAGAACAAACAGAACACTAGGCTTCAATATACAAAGTTTGTCGACTGAGCTACCCCTGCACAGTACCGCCAGCAGCTAGACGAGCAGTTGGGAAGAATCAACGTTGCTGAAGATTTCGACAGCCTGTGGGACCCTAGCCACGAAGCTGTGGCAACAACGGTGCGGGAAGTGATTGGCACTGGTCAACGACGGAGATGAAACGACTGGTTCGATGAAGAATGTCAGAGAGTGACAGACATGAAGAATGTCGCCAGAAGCCGTATGCTTGTGGCCGGTACGCGACAGAACAGAGAGCGGTACAGGGCAGCGAGAGCCGAAGATAAGCGAATCCACCGCAGAAAGAAAAGGCAGCACGAAGAAATGTGGTAGCTGACGCTCAAGAAAGCATGGACCGGAGATTTTATTCAACGGTCCATGGTGCGCGGCACAATACCGTACCAGTGCCCGCCATGTGCAATTATCGAGGAGGAAATTTGCTGACCGATAAAACGGTGGTGGCTGCCAGGTGGAAGGAGCGATTTTAGCAATTGTTGAACGGTGAAAACGGAAATGTAGCGAGGAACAGGATGAACATTGATGATGACGATCAAGCTGTGGACCCACCGACCATAGGAGAGGTTGAAAAGGCTATCAGCAAGCTCAAGAACTGTAAGGCTGCTGGGTAGGACGAGATTCCGGTTGATCTTCTCAAGCACGGAAGTGAGCAGCTTTATCAGTCGATCCACCGAGTACTTCTGAAGATATGGGAGGATGAAGAATTGCCCACCGGCTGGTTTGGATGGCCTCATACGCTCAATCTACAAGAAAGGGCACAGACTGGAGTGTGCCATTTACAGAGGAATTACCCTGCTGAATTCGGCGTACAAAATTCTGTCGCGCATCCTGTTTAAAAGACTGCGACTGCTCAAGGAGTCTTTCGTCAAATACCAAGCTGGTTTTCGTGAGGGCCGTTCAACAACAGACCAAATGTTTAGCTTGCGAATGATCCAAGGTAAATTCCGGGAGTATAGAGCGGCGAAGCGATCGCCGCTATGGTGAAAGCAAATTTGGAACTAGACAGCGATCCTGTCGTTGTTAAATTAGTAGCCAAAGGGGAGGACACTAGCAACATGTCCTTTGTGTCCTTCAAAGATGGCCTTGATCCTTTATTGAAAAATATTGCGCTTGATCCTTCCAATTGGCCAGAATCATGTTTCCTGAGTTCGAGGACTACAATTCACAAAAATTTCGGAGAGCGCCAACAGTAAGCCCTGGATTGTCACCGTTAGCAACAACTGCAACGATAACTGTAAATTGAATGCTCATCTACCTTCTCCGCCAGACCAACCAGTCTTTATAATTCTTCATAGATCTTTGACCAACGATGGCGATCGCTAACGGTTCAAAACGAATCTATATCGATCGCTATCGAAAATCACTGACTGGTTGACCGGGCGGGATGCACCTGCGAAAGCTGTAAGGAAGGCCTTATCCCACCCGAAACAGTCGCACCATTCACCATTCACAATCAACGACTATATCCATATAACTTAGTCAGTTCCTGCCATCAAAGTCATCCCGGTCCTGTTTTTTGCGGTAAAAGGAGAGGCCTTCCGGACTTCCCTCGCAGGCAAGTATCTAAATTATGCATCTCCCATCGTACCTGAAGTATTCTCGGATTTCAGTAATTCTGAAAGTGAAAGAGCTTATTTTGGTATTCTTGCAAACGTGATGATCGATTCCCCCGTTCTTATTTGGGCACCCCGACGAGCACTACATCATAATTCACCGTTCTTCAATCAACATTCGCCGGGAAGCACCTGCGAAAGCTTCATGGAAGACTCCAACCCACCCGAAACAGTCGAGCCTATCAAAGTATTTTCGCCTTATTTGCATTGGCGTAGGAACTAGGGGTGGGGGCAGGGGGGCCTGCCCCCTCCAGAATCATCCAGGACCCACCCCCCCTCCCCAGAATTTTTGATGATAGCTAAAATAGAAATTAAAAAAAAAATAACACGAAGCAAAATCTTCTGAATCAATATACACGACTCTTGTTATTGACGAAATTCTTTTCAGTTGTTACGTTGTTTTCGCATGAATAAATTTATCAATTAATGTTATTTAAAAAAATCTTTCGATATTCTTAGTAGACTTTTAGAATAATCAAATTCCTCAATAGTGGTGAAGTAATCTGTAGAGAAACATGTAGCAAAATAACTGGCAAGAGGGAAATGATTCATTAAGATATTCATAAAGAAATTTGTATTGATCTTCCTTAAAATGCTTCTTTAGAAATAATTTCACCAATTGGTCGGTGTACAGGCAGACCGGATTAAATGATATTTTGGCCTTCTAAAGATGAATCAACGATTTTATAAAATTTTATCTTTTCGGTACGATTTTGACACAGATGTGTTATTAAATTGATAAGTTCCAACATTAAAGCAAACAAGGTAAATATTTGTTACTCCAAATGCTTGAAGTACGTTTTTCAGAAATCATTTAACAATACTTGATCCAGTCTGTCGAAAAACCGATCAATTATTGTCAGAATCCATATTCTTGGTTTGAATTTTTGTGCGATATGAGGGCGGAATTTCTAAAGGCTTTCTGGCAGAATTCTAGAGATCCAGAAATCAAGAATGGATATATTTCAAAGATGATTTCTAAAAAATATTCTGACAGGACTTCATGAGAAATTTGTTTTATTTGTAAAATAATTAAAAAAATTTTAACTAACCTATAATTTACCTCTAGAGAAAAGATTATAAATTATCTTTCATTGCACCATTGTCCATATATTGTTCTATCTGCTTCAACATTTGAGGAATTTCTTACAAAAATCTTTTCATACTCCAAAAAGCAACATTTTAGAGAATCTAAAAAAAAATATTTTTTAAAATAGCAGAATTCTTATGCATATGGTTTTTAAAAGTCCATCAGGAATCCCTCAACAAATTTTCAAAGTAATGCAAAAGTTTCCCCTAAGATTTCAATTCATTAAAATCTTACATAACGAATTTTACCACAACATATCTTCGATTATGTTCTTAAAAATTCCTGAAATATTTTCGTATTAATCTTCTGTTAATCAATGATAAATTCATCGAAAAAGTTTGTTTGGAATTTTTAAAGGTAGGAAAAATCAGTTCATTCCACATCAATATACTCACCATAGTATCATGAAATTTCGGAGTATATACAACATATGCTCTAGGATTTTATTTAATAATAGTTCCTGTAAAAATTTCATTCATTTTAACACGAATCATTTTCTATTTCAAAAGACGAAGAAAAAAGAACAAACATTTTTAGAGTAAATCCATCATGGACCACTCAAGCTTTTCTGTGAGGTACATTGTGAACAAGTTTCATTCTACGGTTGAATTCTTGAATTTTACGACAGACTATTCTTGAAAAATTTTTCTGAATTATATTAAAGTCGCAATTATTATAAGGTATCGTGTGGTTGGTACGAAGATACTCTATGCCCTGGGAAGTCGAGAAAATTTCCAACCCGAAAAGATCCTCGACCGGTGGGATTCGAACCCACGACCCTCAGCTTGGTCATGCTGAATAGCTGCGCGTTTACCGCTACGGCTATCTGGGCTCCCATTTTTATCAAATATACAACTATATTTTTGATAATGAGTGAATTTTTTATTCAAAAAAAACAACACTAATTCTTTTTATCGAAAAGGTACAATTCATTCAAATTATTAATTAACTTTCCGGTAATAGATTTTCAGTATCTGACTAAAACTATCACTTTGATGAGATACTTCAATAGTTATTTCATAACCTGAAGAGAAGTTTTTTTTTAGAAATTCCAACAAGTCTCAGTAATTTTGAATTTTATTTTTTATTGTCCCTTCCAAGACCAGCCATAGGGCGATTAGGGGCGTTCATTATGTGAAATGGACACCAAATGGATGCAAATTTTCAGAGAATAAGGATGTTTTATTAAAAATTTCATTTCTCCAAAATTTTGTACATATGGTATGAATCATAATCTGTATTGCATGTAAACTGTTTGGCGGCATAAAAGTTGTAATTCAATAATCCTCTTAAATTGGACTTTAACTTTTTCTCAGTTTCAATTCGGCATAAGCAAGGCGAAGGAAGGATCTAATCTTTTAACCAAGTAACTAACCTGCAGAAGTTTTTTATTGCTAACACAGCGTAACAAAAATGACATTTTTGCGTGTCTAAAGGATCAAATTATGTGTCTCTAGTAGATTTGGGGTCGCTGAATTTGAAGCCGTTCTCAGACGTTTTCCAGCACATAACAATGTTTAGCGACAGGTCGAGAAAGTTGTATAAAACATTTTTCATTTTTCATTTTTGATGAAAAATGAAAAATGTTTTATACATTGTTTCATTGATGTTTACATAAAATTTATGGCATAATTTATCATACTTTTTAAATGATCTAATCCACCAAGCATGCAAAATAGGACTTTTACTTTCATTTCAGATATAATTTGGTTGCAGTCTCCATACACAATTCTTTGTTTCTCTTATATGGTAAAATACAAAACTTTTCTAAACCAATAATAAATAATTTTTGAGCACAGAAAGTATTATACACTTTTTTGATATGTATTGTTACACACATTAAGTTTGAATTGGTCGGCGTTAAGTCAGAGGGGACCAAGTACAAAACTTGAGAAAATTGGATTATTCTCTCATTAGATGCGAAATTACCTTAAATTTGATGAATGCTGTAAACTGCGAGAGATATGTAACAAATTTACTGTGGATGATCAATAAACATCGATAAAAGTGTGCAGTTAGAGTGGACCAAGTGCTTATTACCATAATAGCGAAAATGATTAGCGCGATGAGGAATGCGAGGAAATGAAAAGCATTTCAAGAGATTTGTCAGATTTTTCGACATCGAACGATTCTTCTAATTATCTATCAATATAAATTTATAAATATTTAATTTGATGCATTTCATTTTGATTTTTGACCATTTACCATATTTGGATGGGTGGTCAGAAATTGTAACAACTTCTGTGCAGACAGAACGGACCAAGTGTTGAAAAGCAATAAACTGATTGATTATAGCATTTTTTGAGTCAATTTCAGAGTCTGGTAGAAGGTTATGGTAGCTCTATGGTGTATGTATGGAATGTGCTAGAACTCGCTTATTGAATCAGTACATTTTGGTCGGTACTAAAGGTTTTCACTTGGTCCACTCTGACTGAACACATATTTGAATCCTCGATCTTCAATGCCCTGACCCTGCAAAACCTTAATTTTCAAGCTATCGTAATGCCACTGATATGGGTTATTAAAGAATTTTCGATACTGGTGTCGAAGGGTCTTAAGAATCTGCTTATCTTAGAGATATGAACCCAGTTTGAGCATGCATGATTGTTATTTTCCTAGAAATTGTTCAATCAGAGTGAACCAACTCACTGAACGGTAGTCTTTAGTTCAGTCAGAGTGGACCAAGTACACATAGTTCATCAAAACATCGTTCTATAAGAGGTTAGGATTATGATTTTTCATGATTATCGCTTCACATTATATTGTTTTAAAGTAGCACAAAGATGTGTATAAATGTTGAGCCAAAATTTAAACAAGTTCAAAAATAACAGAGCGTTAGACTTCAAATCCATTTTTCTCAAAATATGAAAAATGTCACTTGGTCCACTCTGACTTAACGCCGACCAATTCAGAGCCAAATAAAGCAATTGAATTGCTATACAAGCTGGCAAACTTGCATGCAAGTTAGCTTAAAAAGTTAATTTTTACATTTTCAACCGCTAATATCTCGAAAACCAGACGTGCTATGATATTTATGAAAACGGCAATGGATTAAGCAACTCCTTATTTAGTTACCAGCGGTATTTCGGTGCTACAGACAAAACGTATTCCGCAGTGTAATATTGTAGAGAGGGATCCATTTTACCTATCAGAACGTTTGACACCCACTTAATATAAAGTTTCTACTAAATTCCACGAAAGTCACTTTGTCAGACATAAAAACACTTTTTCAGACATGAGATTATTTTTGATTCTATTCGCCTCACCGATCTCCACATTGTCATGAGCCACACTTTAAAAGTCTCAAACCTATTCAACTCTATCGAACAACCCCATTTCCGAAGGTGTTGCTCCTTAAAGCTACACTCGCTAATTAGCCCCGTTTTCTCGATGCCAGCTGGTTTCGGAGCCACGCACTCGCCCAACTTTGTGACGGCAAAAATCAATACTTTGGATAATAAAATTAAAACTTTCCTCAATTCATTGTATTATTAATCTTTTTTCCCCCTTCCCCCCTGCAACCACTCCGGACCACATTTTGCACAAACTTTCTGTAATCGGAAGCCTCCATCCCTGGGAACCCGCTTTCCCGCCAAACTTCGCCAGACAGTAGCAGAGCAGAGCCGCCAGGGGGGAAAGTTTCAATGAGACTGCTGAAACTTTTCAGTAGTTCAAGGTTGTTCAAACTTTGTACCCAAAAAAGCTCGCACACTGGATGATGGGTGCCTGTTTGGGCTCGGAAATGTCTCCTCGATGGGCCGGGGAAGAAATGAGTTAGGTGATTCGGGAAACAAGTAACTAAAACTGCGCCACGACGCACCTCCGACGGAGATAATTCGCGCTTCTTGGATTTGAGTTTTGCCTCGATTGAAAACATTAGAGGTAAGTAAAGTAGTGTTGTCGGTTTCGGCGGGAAAGTTTTTGTTCTTGATATATGTAGAGAAGTTCTAAGCAGTACACGAGTTGTTCTTAGACAACTAATGGGAGTTTCTAGTAAAAGCATATATTTTTAAACGTTGTGTTCAAAGTTATGAGTCTGAATATATAGGAGAGGCTGCTGCAGTATTCTATTGGATAGTATAGTAGTGCCCCGATTTTACCGCTTTACTTGTTTTTCAATATCCCAACTTTGTTTAATTTTCTTTATTGCAGATCGCGAGTGGTTTTTATAACATTTTAAAACTTTGCTACTCAGTTGAGGGTTTCAGTACTTTTTTTTCTACTGTTGATCCCTTTTGATCCTGAACTCGTGCCTTCAATTTTTCTTTAGACCCATTAATGAAAGCTGGCGGTGGTAATCCTTCTTGCTAAAAAAAAACTCTTAGAAGGTCACGTCTTTCGTTTTTTTTTCGTGAATAAGATTGCAACTACGAACAAAAGGAAGGGTGGATCTCTGAATTCACAACTTCCTTCCAAAATATTCTCCAATCAATAAATTAAGAACTACCACAAATCGGAATTTCTGTCTTAAAAAATAAACAAAACAAAAATGTTTCACTTATGAAAAGTAAAAATCGGTTTTCCCCGTATTTTCTAGTTAAATAGTGCTCACTTTTTACTATTTCCCATTAACCTGGATTTTAACTGCTCAAAAATTTCTTCGACGTGACATCCCACAGTACACTTTAACAACTGATATGACGCCGCTAAACAGTGCTTCAACAAAACTCACCATAAAGCTGAACTATAGAAAATAATCTTAGCCGTAGGGCTTTCTTAGTCTAGACGCAACAATCTTATAAAAAGCCATTAGGGTTCCGGCACCAATAGTAGATCACCAAGGGGCCCAGATAGCCGTAGCGGTAAACGCGCAGCTATTCAGCAAGACCAAGCTGAGGGTCGTGGGTTCGAATCCTACCGGTCGAGGATCTTTTCGGGTTGGAAATTTTCTCGACTTCCCAGGGCATAAAGTATCATCGTACCTGCCACACGATATACGCATGCAAAAATGGTCATTGGCATAGTAAGCTCTCAGTTAATAACTGTGGAAGTGCTCATAAAGAACACTAAGCTGAGAAGCAGGCTCTGTCCCAGTGAAGCTAGGTAATCAGCTATAAAAAGCTTATAAGCTCTTAAACGGCCATGAAGGAGTTCTCCGAATGGCAAGGAAGTTTGGAATCTCTGGAGAAAGTCGGAGATAGAATGAGTCGAGGCCGAAGCCGAACTTGAGCGAGCATTCAACATAAACCGTGGCACTCCCGAATTATTTCGAAGAAGTTCGTGGGAAATATCGAACTTCCGTTGAGTTCGATCGATGGCACCTTCCTTAATCTGGTTTCATCATGGTTACATCTCACTTTCGTTCGATCTGCAGATTAGTGTAGAAGTGTCGTGGTTTACTTTGTCGAAAAGCCGTAAAATGTTAAGGTTGGGTGGTTGCTAAAAACCAAAACGTGCGCACGTAATTTATGACCGACCTATTGTGGAAGCCACCCGGGTGCGAACTAGCTTGCCGCTTCTGCTTGTCGCATCGTCGAGGGAAAATAATGAATGGAGTCAAGTAGCACGAAATAGAGCACGGGAGAAACGAAAGAGAGAAGAAGAGAGAAAGATAGGAAAAACGCACAAGAATAGGACCGTAGAGTAGGAGAAGAAACACATGTAAATAAATAGAACCAATACACAAATTAGCATGCTATTAGAAAAAATATGTCGATTCAATTATTCCTATAATATATTTGCGTTAATGAATTATCTGTTTATAGTTATTAACTAGTTCTGAGAATGACCGTTTAGAATTGAGAAATGTTATCCCGTTACTTCGTGTGAGTTTTAATAATGTTTGCGTGGCGCAATTTGACTACCGTCTTCGGCATCCCCTTCAACACTGGTTGCGCCTCTTGCGGACAGTAGTGGAACCGCCAATGATGAGACTGTAGTATGGGATAGTGTGGCACTGTCCTTAGGTATGGGTGTCGTCTTACTGCGTGCTTTGGAGGAATGATTTTGAAGTGCGACAGTATATGTTGTTGCGAAGGGTTGATATCCCAGTTCTTGTGTAGAATGTAGGCATGCTGGCTCGATACCCAACTTATTCGGGAATTTCAAATGGACTCGCCCTGACGAGTCTCAACCGGGCAAAATAAATCTTGTTGTGCGGACTCCTCACGGAGTGGCGCTTAAAGCCGCACGATTTCTCCCCGGATCAACCAGTGTCGGCTACAACCAATTCTACTCATATGTTACTTACTTTACTTTTTTTGGCATTCCTTCATGACATGACCTGCGCCACAATGTTACGCCTACTAACTCGGTCCATGGCTGCCAACTTCCAGTGTCTCGATCGTCTCACACTTCCAAGATCCTGCTACACTTGGTCAAACCACCTTGCTCGTTGCGCTCCCCTTCGTCTTGTAACGGCCAGATTTGAGCTGAACATAATTTTTGCGGGATTGTTGTCCGGCATTCTCACAACGTGTCCCGTACACAGTACAATTCCAGCTTTGACGACTTTCAGGATACTGGGTTCACCGTTGAGTAGCGCAAGCTTGTGGTTCATTCTTCTCCTCCATACGCCGTTCTCACATACTCCACCGAAGATCGTCCGAAGCACACGTCGTTCAAAAACTCCTAGCGCTTGCAGGTCATCTTCGAGCATTGTCTACGTCTCATGCCCGTAGAGGACTATCGGTCTTATCAGCGTCTTGTACATGGTACACTTAGTACGGAAGTGAAGTTTACCAGACCGCAAGTTCTTGTAAAGTCCGTAGTAAGCACGACTTCCGGCAATGAGACGTCTTCGAATTTCTCTGCTGCAGTTGTTATCCGACGGTATCAATGATCCAAGGTGGACAAATTCGTCCACCACCTCGAACTCATCCCCGTCAATCATCATGCATCTGCCAATGCGAGCTCTATCGCGCTCGGTTCCTCCAGCCAGCAGATATTTCGTCTTCGACGTATTTACCTTCAATCCAACCCGATCTGCTTCACGTTTCAGCCTGGTATACTGTTCAGCAACCACCTGGAACGTTGTTCCGACAATGTCCACGTCGTCAGCAAAACAGATGAACTGGCTGGATTTATTGAAGATCGTGTCCGCATGTTGAAACCCGCCCGTTTCATAACACTTCTAGCGCAATATTGAACAGGAGGCAGGTAAGACCTGGGAAGGAGGCACCGATACTACACACGAAATATAGAACAATGTTTGTTTGAACTGCAAGATAACTCCAGCTTGCCAACAACAATCAAGGCAGGCTTGGGGAAAATCGCTAGTTTTCTTTTGTTGTGTTCTTTCGAGTTTTCCTGACAAACATGGAAAAAGGGCCACAGTTTTATATGCACTAAATATTCATTTTTATTGGAAAAAGTAAAACGATGCGTTTTTCAATGCTTTATATTCAATCCGATTGAAAAGTGCTCACGTGACATTACTTGCATTGTGTGCATGAATTGGTCGGGGTTCTGCTAAACCGCACCAAGTGCCATTTTTTCCCAAATTGAGTTTTTCACACCAAAGGACTTAAATAATCATAACCTCTCTACCATAAAAATATCGAGTGGTTTGAACAATCCCTTGTAATCTTAGATCATAAATTTTGTTTGGAAGGACACGTAAAACTGTAATTTTGTTCAGCCAGAGTGAACCATAAACCAACGCACGTCATCAGAGGGAATTCATTTTCCAGATATAAAGCTATGTTTTTCCAATTTCCTTCTATATTCTTACAATTTATCCATTCCAAGCAACTCATAGAAACAGAGGCTAGTGAAATTGGGCAGCAATTGATTTATTAAAATTGAATATTGTTTCGGTGGCGTTGATCTATTTTCTTTGAAATTTTATCCAGCCACACCGCACTAAGTACTGTTTATTTGAAAATCACATTAAGACATGAAGTAAAGGCATTTACATACCATAAATACTTGCATTTGCTTGTTATGTAACACGTTTATCAATCCACACAGAAGCCGTAATTAAATAATAACGAAATAATTTTATCTGTTACTGTGTGAACAACTCAGATGGACGTGGTGCGCTTTAGTTGTTAGGAAAATGGCATTTTCGCCATAAAACCCCGTCAGACAAAGTGCACATTACTTGATTCAAGTTTATCATCATTCCTTCAAGAAGTGAAGATGACCTAGTGGTAGCACACTAGATTACCACTCAGAAGGCACGAGTTCGAATCCCGATACAAATTTTTTCTGATGTTCTATCTGGTGGTGATGGAAATCAAACAACTTTTAGATTCTGTGGTTATTTTTATATTGCACCAGCAGGTCAATGTACATCTGAAATGATGGTCATTCCTGGTGAACACTTCACGTATTGAACTGTGAAGTTGATCAGCAAAAGTGCACCAAATGGGAGCAGCTTGGTGCGCTTTAGCCGAGCGAATTCAGCGAAATGGTTTCCTTCGATCATTAGGATTTATGTATGAACACGTGAGAACCTTGATTCAATACATACGATTCCTTCCCATAAACACTTGTGACATGAATTCCAACATGCACGGTGATGATAAGCATCATTTGTCTCCAATTTTACTTGTGTTGTTGAAAACTGTGAAACACATCCAACCATACCGAACCAAGAACCATATTTTTCAATTTTTGTTCAGCCAGAGTGAACTGAGTGCTTCATATTGTTCAATGAAATTCAATTACATTGTTAATTTTGGATGATTTACTAGTATATTCGATTTCGGTGTACTTATTGAACACTGTTAATCGCATGTTAGCGATAAAAAAATTAAAATTATCGTCCGCGATAAACTAGTACAGGAAAATACTTTAAAGTAAAATATCTCGGAATAAAGATTTTGGCACTTGGTGCGGTTTGGCAGAACCCCGACCAATTGATTTTCATTCGATTTTTGTCACTTTTGAAGAAATGCGAAAATGTGTTTTAATCAGTTACGCGCTTTTTCCATGTTAGTCCAATGTTTGAGATCTGGGCTCACAATGACAGTTTGTGACAGCGGAATCCCGGCTCACTATGACGTACAGAAATTTTGCATTGGTTTCTCCCTCCCAGGGTAAGACCAGTGCTGGGAATGGTAATAGTAGTAGGCTTGAGTTTTTGCGAAAACCACGTGGCTCTCCTAATACAGTAGTTCAAAATTGTGAATCTCATCAAGTAGCCTATGTTGGGTACATGAATTTTCTAAATCAGGAGTGTCATTGAAGGCTGCAAATGCGGGAAATGCAACGGGAAATAGAACATTTTTCTACAGTAGTTTTGAGTTGCCCTTAGCAACGGGTGTTGTGCTATTTTCAAGCCATTTGCCTACAGCAGCGATACGCGTGAGTTTCACTGGCTCCGGTAACTGTGATTCGCTACGCTTGCCTACTGTAGTGTGAATCTCAGAACTTTTCCCAACTCTGGGTAAGACCATCGCCTTGTCGAAGTTCTTTGCGTGTTTCAAACGGGTCCGATAATGCACCCGATATCTTCACAGAGCACTGTACACTATCCATCGTTGCCTTGATCAGTCTAGTCAGTTTCCCGGGAAAACCATTCTCGTCCATAATCTTCCATAGCTCTTCGCGGTCGATGGCATCCTTGGCCGCTTTGAAATAGATGAATAGGTGGTACGTAGGGACTTGATATTCGCGACACTTTTGGAGGATCTGCCGCAACATAAAGATTTGTTCTGTCGTCGATCGCCCGTCCACAAAACCGGCTTGATAACTTCCCACAAATCTGCTTGCCAGTGGCGATAGACGGCGGAAGATGATCTGGGAAAGTACTTTATAGGCTGCGTTAAGAATGGTGGGCCCATTTTAATAAATTCCACTCCAATACCATCCTTTCCAGCTGCTTTGTTGTTCTTGAGCTGTTCGATAGCATCCTTAAGGTGAAGATGAATCGAAGCCAAAGTTCAAATTTTCAAGAGCACGGATCTGGAGAACCAAACATCCGTTTGAGCTGAAAATCTAATCGATTGGTCACCACCAGCTAGTGACCAATCGATTAAGTTTTCAGCTTAAACGGAAGTTTGGTTCTCCAGATCCGTGCTCTTGAAAATTTGAACTTTGGCTTCGATTCATCTTCACCTTAACTTCACCTATTGTGTGAGTTGGCACGTCTCCCTCATCCGCCATACTGATGAAGCCATTCCTCCTGCTGCCTTGGTCTTCCTCCTCTGCGCTATTAAGGTGTTCATCGTAGTGATGCTTCTTCCTTTTAATCACCTCACGTTCTTCCGTCAAGATACCATCCCGGCACATTTCGACTCGCGGCTCAAAGCCTTTGCGGGATGCATTGAGTTTCTTGTAGAACTTACGCGTTTCTTGAGAACGATATAGCTGCTCCATCTCTTCGTACTCCAGCTCTTCCAGGCGGCGCTTTTTATCCTGGAATAGATGGGTTTGCTGTCATCACTTCTGTTTGTATCGTTCCACGTTTTGACGGGTGTCTTGCTGCAGCATAATCGCCCGCTCTGGATTCTTCTCGTCGAAAACCGTCAGTGACTCCTCGTCGTACCAACCGTTCCGTCAATTTCCTTCCACTAATCCAATGGCACCTTCCGCTGCGTTGTCAATGGCTGCTTTGACACTACTCCAGCAGTCCTTAAGAGGGGCTTCGGTGAGCTCTCCCTCTTCCAGCTACGCTGCTGGCTTTGCGCGTAATCAGTTGCGAATTCGGGTACCGTGGTGTATCAATACCCGGACGCTTAAGGTGCCACAAATGTCCTATTTTCAATATGAGCGTGTTGTTTAAGAAAATCCTCAATGTAATATTGCTTCATAGATTGTTTCAAGCCAGATCTTCACGAAAGTGATGAAATTTTTAGTGAAAATAATGATTTTAACACAAAAATCAATGAAATATTGAAACATGTCTTGTCTATAAATCCGGACACCTTAGGCAAATGATGTCTTTAATTCTGGACACTTTTGGATCGAAATCCGGACAACTGTGTTATAACATGCAATATCCGTTCAATCTTTATGAAAATAATATCAACACGCAATTTAAAAACAATCATTAATGAACTTGATGTCCACGTTTGTACTACAATGGCAAAAAGAATAGCACGTTTGAAATGATAGTGGTTTGATTACCTGAGCTGAAGCACACGTAGCTTGAACTGCATTCGATTCGACTCGAACAGCTATTATTGATGATAAGTACAATTTAACCAATAATCAATTGCATTCTGGATACTCACTACACTATTCATAGTTGTTTTACAAGTTTTCACTTTTTTTTTTCTTTCGGAAATCTCACTCATTCTAGTAAAAAGGGAGGCCATTACGCGATGTCCGGATCTGAAAACATTGGTTCATAATCCCGAACCGTTAATTGTATATTTTCAACATATTTAATGATAGTGGAGTCACGGAACTTCAAAAATATCTTTTTTAAAACAGTTTTGGATAATGCATTCTGTTAAGGTATATTTACTAACTTTTACTTCAAACAAACGTTGTTCACGCGTTCATCGATCGTTCAACTCGAGTTGAAGTTGAATCGCGATGAAATGATGTCCAACGTGAACAAATTATTTGTTTTTATTTTTATTAATTATTTGATAGCGGTTACTAGATTAGAAATGAATGTAAAATGATCAGAATTGTTCATTAAAAAGGGGATGAATAAAAACCAAACATTTGGTCACTTTATTTTAACCGCAATTAATTAATATAATTAAAGTGTCCGGATTTTGGTACCGTCCGGATTTTGATTCACCACGGCATCTACTGATCTGTATTTCAGGGAGAAATCATAACTACCGTGGTGCATCAATACCCGGACGCTTAAGTCGACACAAATGTTCAAATGCTAATATCGAGGTGTTGTTTCAGAAAACCTCTAAAGTAATATTGTTTCAAACCATGTTTAACTCAAGATCTTTACGCTACTGATGAACTTTTTGGTAAAAATCATGATTTCAACATGAAAATCATTCAAATACTTGAGCATGTCTTGTCCATAAATCCGGACAACTGATGCAAACGGTGTATTTAAATCCGGACACTTATGAATCAAAATCCGGACACTGTGTAATAGCACATAATATTAGTTTAATTTTAATGAAAATCATATCAATACACAATGAAATATAGATATTCAAAAAGCTTGATGTCTGCGTTTGCCCTATAATGTCAAAAAGAATAGCACGTTTGTGATATTAGTGATTTTATTACCTGAGCCGAGGTACGTGTGGCTTGAACTGCAGTCGGTGCGGATCAAACTGTTATTATGAAAGTTTAACACTATTTATTTCACATCGAGTTAAATGTTGAATACTCACAAAGCTTCCAATAGTTATTTTTCAAGTTTTCTCTATTTTTTTCTTGCACAAAACTCACTTACACTAATAGACCATTTCCGTGAAATTTTTTTATTAGCTTATATGCTTTCTGTCAATTTACTGAACAAACTTTCCCAAGGAACCGATATGTTTTGGAGCCTTTAACTGTTAGAAAACAATGAAAAACTTGCGGCACGTTAGTTCACCCCTCGGTCCCCTACAATTTGTTTCACCTCGAAAAAATGCAGACCCCTTTTTCCCCTATGGTTTTGCCACCAGGTTGTGGTGAATTTACGATCAGCTGGCATGGTCAGATGATTTTTGTTTATGTTTTCATTCATCATAAAGGGATCCGTTGCGGTTTCGCTCCCGCCTTCCTTCACGGCTCCTGAAGTCTCCGTAATCACCGCGGAAACCACTTTCACCGCTTCGGCCGGTTATGACCGCACCCGACGAACACTCCACGGTCCTGTAACGCAAGGATTGTAGTCGAAAGATGCCTGATCTCTATGCTTTGTGCCGACGAGGATTGAAGGGATTGAATATGTCGGAAGATTCCCGCCTAGAGGCAGCAACAGCCGCTCAGAATTTCCTTGCGCAGCTGTTGCTGCCTCAAGGCGGAAATCTTTCGGATCAACAGCCAACAGATAGATTAAGGCATTTGTCGGCATGAATAGTAAAAAATAGCCTCTATTAGAACTAGCGGTCCCACTGCTGGGTGGATGAGAAATTTGTTGTTAGGGGGTGGTTTTGAATTTTGAATCTGTGGAGGAAAACATATTTTCCTTAAGGAAGACTTGAATCGGGCTGGAGTTGGAACTGTGATTTAGAATTAGGTTGCGCCAGTTCCAACCTGGTTTGAAAACGTTTGTTTGAGTAGTTTCGGTGGTGCTCCTGTTTGGGGCGCCCTGACCGGGATCACGGTCAGTTTGAGCGCGCACCTGATTTGACGTTTGCAAATGTAAACAAGCATCCCAATGCAGGGGTGGAATCGAAAAACTGTTGCAAAATCACCATGCTGATACCCATAGGGTTGAACAAACTGTGCCACATCTCGAATAATTTTTCAAAATGTGGTGAGTATCCATGTTTTCAAATTTTTTTAAGAAAATCAGGAGTGCATATAAACAAAATCTGAAAGCGTTAATATTCATTAAAAATGATTGTCTTTCGATGAAAAATACAAAAACTGGGGGTTAGATCTGATGGAAATGGTCTATTAAACCAGGGTCTTTTAGAAGATGTCCGGATCTTAAAACACTGGCTCGAAATCCCGGACAGTCTCTAGAAGCACCGATAAATATGTATTCCCGACTTATTCATCAACATTGGAGTCACCAAACTTTTGAAATATCTTTTCCTAAACACTCATGGTTAAAACTTGCTATAAAATATAGTTCACAAACTGTTCCTTCAATCAAACGATGTTCGCGCGGTCATCGATCGTTAAACTTGAGCTGGAGTCAGAACGCGGAGAAATGACGTTCAACACGAACAAATTATTTGGTTTTATTTTTATTAATTTTTTGACGATGGTTACTAGATTAAACATCAAATGTAAAGTTATAAGCATTGTTAATAATTAACGGAGTGAATAAAAACCCAACATATTGTCATTTAATTTAACTCTAATTGACTAATATAATCAGAGTGTCCGGATATTGGTACCGTCCAGATTTTGATTCACCACGGTATTCAATTCATGTAGTAGAAATTCGTTTATTACCCGAAAATACTTTCTAAATGTGAAACAGCTTGGAATCAAATTTCAATACGGCACCAAAACATTGAAGGCACAAATCTCATGAGGCAAGTAATTAATAACAGTGCATTTTCTATGTAAGCTTTAAATAAGAAGATCAGTAAGATTTGTTTACTATTTCAACAGTTTAGTGGCTTTGAAAATTGGAATAGGAACACAAGTCGGTCATCGTTATGCACATCTTTGGATTCTGAAATGTTTCTCCCCAATTAAAAATAAATTTTCAATGTGTCGGAAGGCCGGTTCGCATTTTATCAGCAATGTTTAGCTAACTTTCGTTGTTATTTAGCTAACTTTGTGTTTTTTTTTGCGGAGAAATTCATTATAGGATTCTTCAAAATTACTATTTTGACAAAGTGCAGTAATAGTATATCAAGATATGCCATTGAAATTTAGAGCATACGTATCGACAAATCTGTAAAATCTGTAACAGCAATTTGATCTAAATGTGAAAAAATTCGCAGTTTTTGGAAAATGATATATAAAATTGGCTATGAACAAACTACGACAGATTGGCTCACGCCATCACTACCCATTTAAACTGAATAGAGCTCCAGCTCCAGTAGTAAAAATTTGGAAAAGATGAATGGTATTTCAAACAATATGGTTTATTTTTATACAAGTTTATTTTTTCCTTCTTAGCAGCAATTGAATTATTTTGAATGATGCATAAACAAACATCTCTAGCATTGTAATTAAATTTAGTATATCTATTCAAAGTATTCTCTCCATCAGTGGATCCACTACTAAAACACAATTCGAGTCACTAAACTCTTGTTTTTTGCTTGATTGCAAAAAAAAACTTAGAGGCAGGCTCAGTCCCAGCTGTAGTGTAATGCTAGACAGAAGGAAAACAACAAGAAAACATAATAATAAATTATCCAGTTCCTTTAAGCCAAAATCTTCTTTCATGTTAAATTACTTATGAAATGAACATCGTTGAAAATAGTAGCATTTGTAAGCATTTCATCACGAACGAGCAAATTTTTCAACAACAGAGCTTGCATCACTTATTTTCCAAATTCAGCACTAGCTTCCGACTGAAAAAACCTTTGAGTCATTACGACACAAAGAAAATTTAAATTGGACAAAAACACACATTGCATCCATCTTTTTTTTCTCGGCATCAGACTAGAACAAACAGTAAGGAAAACGCTGCAATTTAGAGCTTTTAGAGCAATTTAGAGCTGGGAAAATTCTTCTGCCCTCCCGGGAGAGTGCTACACCGTGGTCCGTGTGAAACAGAGAGTGCGAGCGAGACCAACCCACCCTAGGTATCCATCCGTGTTCCCCATTTGGAGAGAGAAGAGTCTTTTTTAGCCTTGGTCTTGATGGGGCATCCGGACGACGAGGAAGTCCGCTGCACACACAGACGGAGAGACCACCACCAATACCAATACGGAATGGGAGCCAGCAGGAGACCATCACAGCCAGCGCGCATCGATCGAAAAAGGCTTTCTCCGGTGAATCTTTGGGGCGCTGCTGTCGGTCTCTTTCCTGGGGCTGCACGGCGAAGCGAGACGACAAAAGTGGCGTTATTGGCTGGCCGTGCGCTGGTCTTGAGGTTGGGCGGCCAAAAGGGCGTTTCCCAAGCGCCCAGTAAAAAGATGCAACACAAGACGACCAACACGCGAGCACGAAGCCCAGAGTCGACCTCGTGAGGTCTATGCTGGGACAGGGAGAGGTGTGTCGGGCGAGGGGTAAATTTTCTGCTTGCGATGTGGTATTCGAGAAAACTCTTGGAAGGTACACATCGCCCTCATGAGCGTAGATAGGTGGACAAAGAGGGCCATTGCCCATCACACCGCCCCCCTTCCTTTATCCGGTGGAAAAATATCGAAACCAGTTCGTTTTGCTACAAAATTGAATGTTCAATTAGATTTATTTTCAGCAGTCATGTTTATCGAAAAAATGCGCCATGATAAACTTTCTTCATATTTTTTAAATAAAGACCAGACTTCTGTTATAGATTTAACCAGGAATTATTCGAAGGTTTTATCACCAGAAAGGGAAGGTAGGGGTGCGAAAAAATAACTTTTCAATTGTTATGTTTAGGATACAATCAAATTGAACAACTACCAAAACAGATATTGAAATTCTTGTTTTCAATTTGGAAATATTGCGTTTCTAGAGATATTTTTAAAAATCAGCAATATAAATTCTGGTGGGGAGTTCTTGATCACTAGAATAACAAGTAAACACACAAGAGTTTCAGAACAAGAAACTAAATAAGAAAGTCAAGAACTTCTCAAGAGTGAATCAATAATGAAGTATTGTTCTTATTATTGGAATTACAGGGCAAAGGGAACAAAGTATATCCTCATAAGAGGATGTGGGTAGTGTACGGAATACAACTAGAGTTTAGTTGAAAATTAATTGAGACTAAATTAAACGTTAGTCAAAAATAAGTGAAAAGTATATGCAAAGAGAAAGTATTATTAACATTTTGTTTGTGTCGATCTTTCAATTAATTTTGATCTTTGTAATATTAAAGGACCTCTACCAATCGAATTTTCGAACTGAAACTTTCCAAATCGTTAATAGACCTGTTACTCAGAAAACAAAATTAAACCAAGACGTTTTGTGCACCACCTACTGTGAATGAAGAAGAAGGGTGGCATAATGATCGTCTTGCGGTGACTCGCCTCCCCCTTACGGGAATCCCTGCTACGTCCATGATTGCCCTCGAAGTTGGAGCTCCGGCAATCAAGACGAAAGGGGTGGAAAACCCTTAATGTGGGCAAGAATGTTAAAACAATTACGCTTCAATTGAGCACAATCATATTTCGTTGTGCGGGTCTCGGATGAATGCGGGCAAAGTGGGTGGCAGAGAAAGGGAGCCAGGGGAGAGTTTAGCGAACGTGACCTGCCGAGAAATGTGGGTGGAAAATGTATAAATGATTACAAGATGGATGCTTGTTCGATTTTGCTCCGATGGTTTGAGTAATATTAGTAGCAACGAACGTTGCACAAGAGTTTATCGGAAAACTACGGGAACAAAAGCTGAATGCTTCTCCTGATATTAACGCTTCATTGAGCGTTGTGCTTGTACTGAAATTTATAAGTATGAAAAGATACATTCCATTGTCCGGTTTACCGAGGAGGAGTTTAGAACAATTATTCATGAGAACCGCGATAGACAACTTTATTTGCATGATATCTCCTAAAATGGAAACTTTACGCGTGAATAGCAGTAAAACAGTATTTAAACTCAAAATAATTCACAATCTTCTGAAACTTTTTTTCCGTGAAGAGAATATTCATACATTTCTCGAGGTTGCTATTTTTGCATTTGGCAGACATAGACAGAGTTGCCACATATACAGATTTATCTGTATTTTACAGATTTTCTCGATTATTTTGTGACCAAGAATCTGTATATACAGATTACAGATTTTTTGTTAAAATACAGATATATAGATTCTGTATACAGAATTTGGGCAAAATTATACAGATTTATACAGATTTTTGAGTAAAATGAAAGTTTTTATTTTTGAAGGCGTTACTATTTGAACATTGATGTAACAACTTCGCAATGTAGTTACCATCCGGGGTAACATTGATCATTTTGAATGTTTCTTCAATATTTCTTTTGAAAATGCAAATGTTGCAGGTTTTATATTTTCGAAACAAGTACTGCCACCCATAGCTCGAGACTATATACTGTATTTTGTTTATTGAAAGATTTAAGCATGTTAAAAAAATGTTTTAGGCGATTTTTTGATTTAGTTGATATGGGGTAACATTGATCACCTATAAAAACAACGTTTGTTAATACTGAAAATATCGTTACTTACTTAAATCGTGGCCCCTGAAGCCGAATATCAAGGCCAAACGCTTACAAGTCATTGACTTTTTGAGTTATTTTAAAATAAAAAAACACCTCGAATCACGGAATACGCTTAAAGGTAGGCAATTTCCTAAGAAAATTTTACATTCCTAACAGTAATTCGGTAATGCTGCCTAATTGAGCAATAATTATAAGAGTTTTGACAACGGCGTTTTCGGCGGTGTCATTTTTAATAAGAACCACGATTTACTAGCTTATATCGTTTGCAGAACTTATGTGAGACATGAATCTTCGGTAGTGTCCTCCTTAACAATTAAAATCATTATTTCGAAAAGTTGACAAATTTACGCAAAACCTTAACGCAATTTTCACAAAAAAAAAATAACTTTAATAAGCTCATGAATATAAGAAAGAGAAGCGCCATTCATGATTTGGGAATGTTTTATCAATAAATGATAATACGAACTTTTGATGAGGTGAGTCATTCCGATCAATGTTACCCCGCTGATCAATGATACCCCGGATTACGGTACAAATGATTGGTATTTTAATGAATTTCTTGCATAATTTTAACTCCTAGCTAAATTTTGAAGCATACAGATTTAAAATACAGATATTTTGTTCTAGGATACAGAAATACAGATAATTGAAGGAAAAAATACAGATTTAAATGTGGCAACCCTGGACATAGAAAGTAAATTCGACTATGTTTGACATGAAGGCTTGATTGGGAAGTAATAAAAACTCCAAAACTCCACAAAATAAACCAAAGATATTTTTCAAATCACACAATTCAGGTTGATTATCAGAACTCCAAGTCTGGAAGACTTCCTGTAAGAGCTGGTATTCCTAAAGGCAGCATTTTGAAACCAATATTATACAACATTTCTGCCTCTGATTTTCCTGAACTACTTCAGGGCTGTCAAAAATCTTTGTTTGCGGATGTCACAGACCTCTCCGCCAAAGGATGAAGCCTGCGTGTCATATATAGTACATAGCAATAAAATTGGATATTTTTTCTTCTTGCTTGCAAAAATGGATGATTTCTCATAATGCTTTCAAAATTCAACTTCAAATATAGGTGATAACATAAACCAGAAGCTCTTTATTTGAAACCATCAAGAAGACATGTCGTCACGATGAAAGGGGTTTTAATAAATTGGTAAGATGAAGTTAAGTATCTAGGGCTCATGCTAGATAAAAATCACATTGAAGGCATCCAAGCCAACCGAACTCGAAATGAACACCATCTTTGTAGGGTTGCTGTCCGGCATCCTTCGTCATCATACACCGCTTTCCTGCACACCGCCAAAGACCGCCATATCACCCGCAAAACAGACAAATTTTTCGGAACTCGTGAAAATCGTGACTCGATTGATATGTCCGGCTTGCCGCATGACACCATTAAGCAATATTGAACAGCGGGCACAAAAGTCCATCACCTTGTCGTATTCCTCGACGGGATTCGAACCAACTGGAGTGTTCGCAAGAGCTAATTTGAAATCATTGAACAGGTGGTGCGTAGTGACCTAGTACTCACTACTTTTCTGAAGGATTTGTCACGCGGAAAAGATCTGGCAGGTGCTTTTGACTATCAGCCGATGCAGATAAGCGACCAACCTCTCCGGATCCATCTTAATGAGATCGCTTCTGATGCTATTCTCGCCAGTTGTCTTCTTGTTCAGGAGCTGTTGAATGGCATCCCCAACTTCTCCCAACGTGGGAGCTAATTGGTAATTGGGATTTGAACCCACGATCCTCAGCTTGGTATTGCTGAATAACTGCACGTTTATCGCTACGGCTATATGGGCTCCCACAAATATGTAACATATGATAATCATGTAATACAATTTTGCCGATTTTCAAACATTCCCCCACCCCATTCCGCATGGTAAGTGATGAGGCTTCCCAATTCCTTTTCGAAGGATTTTCCACCGTCTACGGCCCAGAAGATCTGCGTACGAGAAATCCACCGGAGATGAATAATTATTTTGCTGGCTGTTCGGCTACCTTGCACCGGATTATTTGTGGCTCAAATCTACACCAACGCTCTTCACTGATAGCAGCATTCAAAAATGGGCCGCACACTGAATTCTATAATCCCGCACACGACCGATACTTGCGTCTTGTTCGCTCCGACGTGTATTAGAAACTCAAAACTCAGTTTGATCGAATAATCGTCGATCTGTATCATGCCTATATACACTGTCTGATGACCACTACACTCGGACATATAATCCACTGCGCATATACGCTGAATTCTCAACTACAGTCTCTCATCAATTAGATGTAGGGTACAAATAATTCAATTTAGATAATTTTTAAACGAATTCTTCAACATTCCGGCCACCTTGAACTTGCTTGGCTAGTTCAACACTTATACTAATTCAAATTTCTTCGTTGAAATGGTTCGTCAACAATTATACACATATATGCGCCTCAGATATTGTAAAGCGAAGGTTGAAGCACATGACTACTCGGCAGCGATCGTTTGTTGTGGCTGTCGAGGTCACCGAACTTAAAGTTGGAAAGGTTTGTTGACAAACAACTCTATTGTTTGTCGGTGGTTAGTTTGTCGTCTGCTTGGTTTTCACGAAGGTTACAAAAAATTTGGTATGCTCTCCCGGATTTCCTTCTTCGCTATACGGATCCTGCCTTCCCGGCATCGGCAACATCGCAATCCTTGCAACGGGACGATCGACAGCCTCGGAAGATGCTGTTTTCAAGGTAACGACACGTACCACTCCATCCTTGCCCGGATGTACCTTGATTATCTTTCCAAGGGGTCATTGAATCGGTGGTAAATTGTCGTCCTTAATCACCACGACGGTACCTGGCGTGATGGTGACTGGATTTTTGCTCTTTGTTGCTCGCGACTGGAGTTGCTGGAGATATTCTGGAACCCATCTGGTCCAGATTCGTTGGAAACGCTTCTGGGTCACCTGGAAGTGGGTAAGGCGGTTGTCCGGAACGTCACAGAGGTTATCTTCCGGAACGGCTTGAAAACTTTCCCTAATCAAGAAGTGTCCTGGCGTCAGGACTTCCACGTCTGAAAGTTCGGTTGGGATGGGAACCAGGGGTCTGGAATTCAGGCACATCTTCACTTGGGTCAGCAGAGTGCACATGTCCTCATAGTCAACGTTATTGTTATTATTGTTATTGTTTATTAACTCAATAATTTGGAAAGAGGGAAAAGCCCCTTTGAGTGATTTCCTTTCGAAATCTTTCTCAAAAGGGCACAAAACCTCTTTATCTTTTCTAATAGAACGTTATAAAATAAATATTAAAACTACAGGCTCATTCGGAATGGATCCATCACAGAGCCGAATCATCCGGAAAAGTCGTCATATAGGTCCTCCCACGCGTATCCACGATGCCTATCGACAACACAAATGGAGGCCAAACTTGTTATATCTGAAAATAAAAAAGAAAAACAAAGCAGCAAGTATCAAACAAAACAAGAAATTCCACACAAATATTGATATAACAATTTCAATATTGGTAGGTTATGATTTCCCAAAATGTCTCGGACAGATACAGGAATATCATAACCCAAACTACTGATTCTGTCAAAGAATTGCTCTCTAGGTAAATTGAACCGAGAACATCGGAATACAATATGATCTATATCTTCAGATGTTTCATTACATTCACAAATATTTGAATCTATAATATTCATACGGTATAAATAACATTTACAAATGTAATGGTTGGACATTAATCTAGAGAAGGTACAAATAAAATTACGTCCAACCGAAAAGTATCTAAACCAGGGATATACCTTTACCTTTGGACAAATGGAATAACAATATCTCCCTTGGTCACTTGTATTCCATGAAATTTGCCAATTATTTAGAGTATATTTTTTTAAATTAGAAAAATATTCAAAGTGTTGTATATCACGATTGAATATTATACCACGCGAAACACCCAATTTCGCTAATAAATCAGCTTGTTCATTGCCATAAATATTACAATGAGCTGGAACCCAAACAAATTTAATCATATATCCTTTAGAATATAAATTATGCAATAACCCTTTTATTGACAAGAGAATGTGATGGGTTTTAAAATGAAATTTACTAGAATTTAAAGTTTGCAGACAACTAAAACTATCTGAACACACCACGAATATGTTAGGTGCATAATTTTTAATTAAACTGCATGCAAAATATATAGCAGTCAATTCAGCTGTGAAAATTGAACAGGGAGAATTTAATTTATAAAAATGGGCCAAATGAAAATTATACACTCCAAACCCTGCTACATTTCCAATCAGAGAACCATCTGTAAAAAATATTTGATTATTATCCACCCCAATCAATTTGCGTTTAAATAACATATTAGCATAATTTGAATGAACGTGATAAGGAATTTGTTTTAATTCTTCGTATAAAGAAAAATCAATGTAAGGACAAAAGGAATGAATATCTATACTATATTCATGAAAACCTGGTGAAGAATTTGGAATAATGTTTTCTGAAGAGCAATAAATGAACGATTTCAACATTCTATTACTAGAATTTATTTCAAATAAGGATTTTAATATATCAATTAGCGGATGATTAATTGAAAAACAATGTATTAAAAATTTACAGTTCAATTCAAAAATACGATTTTTCAGTGGAATAATACCAGCAAGTATTTCAACAGATTTGGTATGAGTAGAATTCATTAATTTTAAACTAATTCTCAAACAACGAAGTTGAATTTTTTCAAGTTTGGAAAAATGTGTTTGTACAGCACTTCCAAAAGCAAAACAACCATATTCCATTACTGAACGAATAGTTGTTTTATAAAGTGTTATCAAATCATTTGGATGAGCACCCCACCATGTACCAGTAATCATACGAAGAAAATTAATTCTTTTAGAACAAATTTTTTGGACATATTGAATATGATTATTCCACGTCAATTTCGAATCAAACCATATACCAAGATATTTATAATCAAAAACTTGTTCAATTTGATGATTATCAAGAAACAAATCAATATGAACTGGAGAATGTTTGCGAGAAAATAATATAAATTTTGTTTTTTGAGCTGAAAATGTAAAACCATTATTATGTGCCCAAGTGTGAATATTATCTAAAGAATTTTGCATATAGTGACGAATAATTTCTCTATTCTTGCCATTGATAAAAATGACATTATCATCCGCAAATTGAACAAAATAGCATCCATTAGGAATAATGGAAATGATGTCTCTGGTGAATATGTTATATAAAAACGGGCTTAAACAAGAACCCTGAGGTAAACCGAAATAGCTATAACGGACCATTCTTGAAGATCCGTTATGGAAAAAATGCATTATTTTGAAAGAAAATAAATTACATATAAAATTGGAAATGATGATAGGAATTTTACAATCGTTCATTTTATTAAACAATAAATCAATCAATACAGAATCATATGCACCAGAAACATCCAGAAATGTTGAAACTACATCCTGTTTTTTATTGAACGATAGTTCAATTTGTGAAGCAAGTAAAGCAATACAATCTCGAGTTCCACGACCTTTTCTAAACCCGTATTGAGATGATGAAAATATATTATGTTTCTCAGCCCACAATTCAAGACGATTTAAAATCATTCTTTCCATCAGTTTACGGAGGCACGATAATAAACTAATAGGTCTTCTACTTTCTACTAATGAAGGATTTTTATCAGGTTTAAGTAAACTAACTACTTTAATAGAACGCCATTCCATAGGAAAAATATTCTGAAACAAAAATGAATTATATAAAGAAAGTAAATGTAATTTACCATCAATCGGTAAATTTTTTAAAACAATAAATTTAATGTTATCAATGCCAGGAGCAGTGTTGTTAGTAATAGTTAATGCCAATTCCATCTCCTCAATTGAAAATTTATTGCAGAGATCAGGATAATAATTGTAACATTGATGTTTTTTGAATGTGATGGGGGTAGGAACGAAATCTGGACAAATTTTAGAAGCAAATTGATCAATCCAATCTTCTGAATATTCCAAAATAGATGTAGAAGGAATATTATAATTCCTTAAATTTCGAGCAACTGCCCATAATTTAGTTAATGATGTTTCAGAATCAAGATTTTCAATAAAAGTTTTCCAATAATTTCTTTTTTTAAATTTTATAACTCGAGTAAACTGAGCTTCAGTTTTACAATAGAAAATATAGTGATCCCTAGATCCAGATTTTCGAAATTTTTTGAATGCATTTGATTTATTTTTAAGTGCTAAAGTACAATCATGATCCCACCAAAAACAAGGAGGTCTTTTTTTAGAAGGACCTAAAAATATTTTTTTGCTCTGAGATTTATGTAAACATTGAATTAAGATTTTTGAAAAACTGTTATAATTTTGAAGAGGTGGAAGCGAATTATCAAAATTGATAAGAGCTGAAGAAACTAAATCTGAAAATTTATTCCAATCAACATTTTTAGTGAAATCATGAACAAAAGGTTCATGCTGAAACTGATCACGCGAAGGATCATGAATTGATATTTTAATAGGTAAATGATCACTACCATTTGGATCATTAATGATGGACCAAGAAGATCTTATGGACAAATTATTTGAACAAAGTGACAAATCTATACAAGAATGATTAGCAGGAGGGACCGCAACTCTAGTGAAAGATCCATCATTCAGAATATTTAAATTTAATTCATCAATTAGATTCATAACTAGTTCACCTCTACCATCAGTTATGTCACTACCCCAAGCTAAATTATGAGCATTTAGGTCACCAAGTACATAAAATGGTGAAGGAACATTATTCAATATTGTTCTGAGGTTTTGTAAGGTAAATTTTGCTTGGGGAGGAATATACAAACATACAATTGAAAATTCCAAACCTTTATGTTTGACTAAAATAGCCACATATTCAATTGGCGAATCAACAATAAAATTCAAAAATTTAAATTCAATGTTTTCACGAATCCCGATCATAACACCCCCATAAGCTATGTTACGATCTTTACGAATTATATTGAATGAAGGAATTCGAAAAAATTTAGTATCAATCAACCATGTTTCATTTAAACAAAATATATCAATATCAAAATTTGCTATTAAAGCTTTAAGTCTATCAATTTTTGGAATGACACTACGACAATTCCATTGTAAAAAATTCAAGTTACTATTTTTGAATGAAGCCATTAGGAACAAAACAAGGAACTAATGAGGGGTCCAAATGAATTCAATTTTTCAAGAATTTTTGCTAAAAAGGGTAAACATTTTTCAATGATTTTTTTCCAAAAATCATTCAATCCCAAAAAATTCACAATATCTTCCAAAATATTCAAAATACTACCCTCATCACCATCATGCTCATAATTATGAGATTTATTATTGTTCTTGTTAAAGTCATTATGATTACCAGAAAAACCAGGAGTAGTTTTCTGAAAACCAGGAATATTTTGAGTTGAGCTTGAACATTTGATTGGAGGAAAATTCTGATCATAAGAAGTTGAAGGTTGTGGATTTAAATTATGGTTATGGTTATTTGATTTATTTATTCTTTTTCTTTTAATAGGTGGTTTATATACAAAATTATTAGGTTCCTCATTCAAATTAGGGTCATTGTTTTGAGATAAAGGTTCAAACATATTTTTAGTTGAAAACACATCAGAAGTTTTAATAACTTCCGAATAAGATGATTTATTTTTATTTTTTATTTTTAGATTGAATTGTTTCTGATGTGCTATATAAACCGAACATTCTTTCAAAAATTCATGCTTTTTGCCACAATAAATGCAACTATCAGATTGTTTTTTACATTCAGATGGAGAATGTACCCCACCACATTTTAAACATTTTGGTTTATTGGAGCAAAAATGTGATGTATGGCCAAAAAGAAGGCAACGATCACAATGCATGATTTTTGGGTAAAAGAGCCTAACGCGAAATTTAACATTATCAATGTCCACATAATCAGGAAGGACAGATCCTGAAAATGTTAATTTTATACAATTCGAATGAGTATATGAGGAACCTTTATCGGAAAAAAGTAATTTAGATAACCGAACACATTCTAAAATTTTTACAGGGGAAATCGTTTTATTTTTGAATACACCAGAGCCATAATTTAAAACATTCTCACAATCTAATGACTCGTCATAAATTATACCGTTTATTTCACATGAGTCGCATGGAGCATAGACTCTATATGAATTATAAAACAATTTGGACTCTAATAACGCATTAGCGTCCTCACGAGATCCAAAAACGACCCGCAATTTGTCAAGAGAAATCTTTTTGATTTCTTTGACAGATTTATATAATTTATAAACTTCTGACGAAATTGAAAGAACGTTAATAGGTTTTTCTTTTTTACGGAAAAACACAACAAAAGGACCAAGATATGTAGAAGGATAGGTTTTAATGCGAATGGGTTTAACCGTAGATGAAGATTTGTCAGAATCTTTATCTACTACAGAAACTATATCCCCGTCAGTTTCCATAATGGAAAAATGACGGGGACGAAATTCAACTAAGCAAACACCGAAAAAATAATAAAATGAAACACTAATCTAACTAAAAATGAAAACAAATACTTAACAAACGCCAATAAACTTCAGTGACACCAGCAACAGCACTCAAAAACGACAAACGGCTTGTATCACCAACAATAACCAGGAGTCTTGCGATTTGAAGTTTTGCAGCACACTTATTCCTCTGTTTACGCAATTCTAATCAGCAACCAACACGCAAAAGCAATCACCTTCAAAGGACAATACTTCGGGGTAGAAATTCACCTGAAACGAAAAAAAATGACAAGCGCAGAAAAAAAAGACCTGTAACCCGGTCAAGGCCTACTTACCGAAGATGAATAGTCAACGTTGACGGTGCCGATTTCACGCAGTAGATGGTTCTTGGCGGACTTGACGGCTGCTTCCCACAGGCCACCAAAGTGTGGGGCATGGGGAGGTATAAACCGCCAGACGATCTTGTTCTGCGCACACCAGTCGAGTTTCTGCTTCCGATCGGCTTCGTTGGACTTCAGCATCTCCTAGATCCTTCTCAGCTCGTTTGCTGCACCCTTGAAAGCAGTGGCGTTGTCGCTATGGATTTCTCGCATCCTTCCACGGCGGGCGATGAAACGGCGGAGGGCGGCTAGGAAAGCCGGCGTGGACAAGTCGGAAACAAGCTCGATGTGGACGGGACGGGTAGCGAAGCACACAAATATGGCGATGTATGCTTTAGTTGGAGCCCGGTTGCGCACCGGAGACTTGATGTAGACGGGACCGCAGTAATCGACCCCGCACACGGTGAACGCTCTGGTCGGCGTGACCCTTGACCGTGGCAAATCGGCGATGCTCTGCTGTACCAAGACGGGTTTGCTGCGGAAGCACTTGTGGCATTGATGGTACGTACGGCGGACGATAGCACCATGTGATATGCAAGTGAGTATACAAGTTTGTTTTGCAATTATCTCAGTATCCTGATTAATTTCAAAGAAGAAGCCTTCGCCAAATTTTACTACTACCAACCTTTGTTTGAGACGTAATCTTTCTAAGTTTTACCATCCCCTAAGGCGGCAAACCATAAAGCACAAACCACAAGGCAAAAAATGCTACCAATGGAATTTAAGGAGACCGAAAATATAATTAAAACACAATGCCGAAAATATTAGAAGGTGGAAATACCAAAAGGCGGAAATTACCAAGGCCAAAATACCATAATTGGCAGAAAAAAAAGAAAGACAAAAAAATACGCAAGGCATAAAACCCTACAAAGCAGAAAGTACCAAAAGGCAGAAAATCAATCAGTGGGCGTGTTGGATGTCAAAAGGACTTAGAATGAAATTCTGGTAAAATAATAAGGGGTGTTAAAGAGTTACAGAAAAGTGAGTAATCAATTCTAACTCTAGTGACACCCCTGCTAGAATCGTACATGATCCTCCTAAAAATATTTAACTTAACTCGATTTTAATGAGAGGATCATACCTTTGCCTTTGCCTTTCTTGATTGTTGAATAGTCTTCGATAGGCCACCTAACCAGGGTTCCGCTACCTACATCGTGCTAGAGAGGCTGCCTCCTCGGTGCTGACACGATACAGCAATGTCCGATTGTTCTTTACATGATGACCACGGTCATAGCCATCACAACCATCCACCTTTATCAGGGCTTTGGACCTGTAGCTCTGATTCTCAATAGGCAAGTTCTTTCGGACATGCTACTATGGTGAGCCGTCATGCGCTAGCGGTGTTATTGAGACATAATAGTGTCACATTACGCCCATGAGTGTATGAATACTAGAATAAGCATGTCCCTCTGAAGAGCACCGAAAAAAATCAATTGGATTTTTAAATTTTACCAAAAGTTATCACATTTTGTTTGTAGCTTAACTTTTGATGAGCACAATAGTGTACTATGTAGAAATTATCGAATCGTCAATAAAAATAACAAAAATATATTTTTTCTCGTTGAAAGACGGATAACATAGTGTCAGCTCTTGTTCACCATAAATGTGAGTGGTTTAGGTTTATCGTGCACAGCTTATTTACGAATCGGGCCATTGCACGATGACGTCATCAGATAATCGCTCTCCTTCCCTCCTTCGAAAAATCTGAAATCAACTGGGCCAGCAGTATGTTAAAAAATCAGCCGAATGATTCCCGATCATCGTGAAAACGAACAAAAACAAACTCCGCTAGCACGAAGCCAATCTAACTATGAGAGCGAATATGACGAGAAAGAGAATGGGTGCAACACATGCACACATTTAATTTCACCCACTGTTGGTGTCATTTCAATATTTAATTTAACCTAGAGGCACTGAAATCAAAAATTGCTGGTATAATTACTGGTGTAAGAAAACGGCAATGTGATGCCTCCAGTCGATGAATCATAATTGTCTTTTAATAAAAAAAAGTACAACCTTTGTAATTTTCTGGGGTATTCTGATGGAAATGATTTTTTTCACATGCGAAATTGAATTTGCAGCCACCGAATGTCAGTAGGTGGATGAGAATCAGTGTAGAAAAAGTAATTGAAAAACTGAATGCACGTTCTACTAATATTCGTGCATGTTTTGTCAACAAAACATTCACACAAAGAAGAATTCAACGATGACGGATCCTACTGAGGGTTGGCGTTGTGGGCTGTATATTGAAATATGCAGACACTGATACCAGGAAATGACTAGACATGTTTGAATAAAATTCTATAAAAGGTCCGAATTGAATCAACCCTGTTCCAATTTGGACTCCGCATGTTCTCATTCGGACCACCCGCTATGGTGGTTATCAAATATTACTTCGGTATGTTTGGCATTGAAGCTTTATGAACTTGTTCTGTAAGCTCAAGCATAAAAAATAATCTCAATGCGTGAAAATTGTCAATTCAATTCGAATCTGAACTAGTTCAAGTAAAAGGCGAATTTCAATTTAAAAAACAAAATCTTGGGTGAAATCCGAAACTGGTTCAAAATTAAGTACAGTCAACTCTCCCTAACTCTGTTTTAAACGTTCTATGGTGTACGGTGATATCGAGATAAAGAACACATTTTTTTTTTTAATTTTGAGGCTTTCTGTTGTTTTGACAAAGTACATTCGAAACAGCCATTTTAGTTTTGAATATACCGTCGTTGGGGGTGACAATGGGTCAAAAAGGGATATGTGCGATTTATTTTTTAAATAACTATCGCAATTTAACTCCAATAAACTTCAAATTTGGTGTGTATGTACTTTGATGGTACATTAACAACTGTTCAAAAAATTAAAGACAAATATTTATTCACAGCGGCACCACAAGTGAATTAAAAATGACCCAATCTCACCCCATAGAGGGGGTGACATTGGGTCACTGTAATTGAAATAACTTGTTTTTGAGAATACGATTTCAAAACCATTCACAACTGAAAAATATTGATAAAAAACGATGCAAGCAAGACAAAAAGATATCTAAGATGTTTCACAAGTATGATAAACCCACTTAAAAGAACGATTATACTGAAAATTGAAGAGCTATGAGAAAAAATATGTAAACATTTATCGTCAAGTTTACATAAATTTTCTTGGTGTTTCCCTCAAATTGTCTTCAAAGTCTCATCCCCATTGCTATAAAGCCCATTCAGTTTCGCCAAAGATGTACTGAAACAGTGATTATTTTAAACCTTCGCAAATAGTTAAATTTCGGTGCGACATTCCACGATCAATAAATTTCAGGCAGAAGTTGACGTCATAATTTTAGTATTTCAGCGATCCAACTCATTTGTACTTCCGTGAGATGTTTCTATAATATGAAAACACTGATAAATAATCAAATTTAGAAAAAAAACACCCTTTTGATAAAAATTTACGATGTTGCTGCGCACGAAACACAGTTGCTGGTTTGAGAAGTTGTCAAAATGCGTTGTATTGTTATTCATTGCACGGAATACTCAAGTAGACTTGTTTGATGTCTCAGAGATGCTGTATTAGAAAGAATAAACACATCTTAATGAAAAAAGAGAACACCCGGCACCGTAAAATGTCAAAAAAGTGGACTTGGAATTTCATTTACTATCGTTCTTGCTTGACCCAATCTCTCCCCCATTTTCAATGTTTTAGACATCGTACCGAAAAAAATGATTTTTTTTGTGGGAAAATCAAACAGAATCCGGAAAATACCTATGATGTGTAATGAAAAGACTTTCAACATTCTACTAATACAACGATAGAGGCTAGAGTACATGCGTGATACTTTGTACAGGAGAAATTAAATGTTGTAAATTTTATCTAGTTTCAACATGCAAGTTTATCGATGTAGTAAACAAAAACTACTATTTCTAAAAATGCATATTGTTATGAATTATGTGTAATAATATGTTCCCTAACATATGAATTATTAATTTTAGTAATATCAGCGTTATTAGCTGAAATATTTCACAAAACATATTTTTCCGTTTTGAGCCAATCTCACCCCCTAGACCCATTGTCACCCCCATTGACGGTAGCCAAATTTCAACACATTGAAATTTTGTTTGAAACTATCGGGTCAAAGAGGAGACCTATGCGGGAAACTGAAATAGACAGCATCGAGCCTCGGGCATCATGTTGGAGAAGTATCAATCTACAATTTAGGGTCAAAGTGTGGTATTTGAAAGTGATTATAAGAGAAAACCCATCTTCAAATTTTCAACAAATATCGGGTAAGGAAAATTGACTTTATTGTTCTCAGCACTCGTAAACTCGTATTGTTAAAATATTTTGGGAATCTGTGTCCAAAATAGGCTAGATGCTTTTCAAGTAGCTGATTTATTGATTCTTATATATTTTGGTGGTGTACTAATTGAGCACAAACAGTGCAGAAACAGATCAAAACTATATGGTCAAATGAAAGTTTAGGCTTGGGGGATTTGATTATACGATCTTCACAGTAACGCCATTATTGAGAAATGCTTTATGGTCCAAATTAGAACAGGGTCCGAATTGGACTAGGTTCCCCTAAAATGTCGATGCCTATTAAACACATTTTCCACAAACTTTCAATCAATTCAATGCAATCTTAAAATATTGCTTCCTTGCGATTATCTTGTTTCTTAGCTTTTCATCACATATCTGGTATGTGTACCGATATTCAATCAATTTGCGTGATTTTTCGTTGAAACATTATGTTTTTTGAAATATATTTGTAAATTAGAGAAACCACTGATATACAGAAATCTTTTATTTGAATGAATAAATGAATCACACAAAATAGTATCTTAACAAAATAAAAAAAAAACGTTCACAGCAATTATATTTAATGTGACTATTGAAATTTCGAATTTTTGA